>NC_056726.1:973926082-973971082 GCF_019279795.1 Protopterus annectens | reverse complement strand
CCTGATGGAAGATGATAAAAGGCTGCACAGCCATGCGGGCTTGTAGTTGCGATACCCTATGAGCTGAGGTGATAGCCAGAAGGAAAGCTGTTTTCCAGGACAAATATTGCAAATCTGTTGAGGCAGCTGGCTCAAAAGGAGGCAAGGTCAGCTTTTCTAGAATTAAATTGAGGTCCCAAGCAGGTATTGGTTGTTTCCTTGGGGGTTTTATATTCTTAGCCCCTCTGAGGAACTGTCTTAAGAGGGGGTGAGAGAATAAAGGTGGATCAGTGTTGTATTCTGCAGAAATGGCTGAGGCATGGATTTTGATGGAAGAGAATGAAAGTCCACTGCTTAGCAGCTCAGCTAGATACTGTAATATTTGAGGTAAATTCAGTTTTCCAGGATTCTGGCCCTTTTTCTCATTCCAGGCAGAAAACCGTTTCCATTTTGCGGAGTAAGCTTTTCTCCAAAATGACATCCTGCACCTCCTTGGAGAGTAGGGTCTGTTGTGATGTTAAAGAATCTTCCATGCGGCCAGATTGAGTGTTTTCAGCTGACTGTGAAGAGTTTTGAAGCTGTGCTGAGTCAGAAGAAGAGGCATTAGAGGTAGGGTCCATGGAGGGGAATGCATCAGGCTCCTCAGGAGTGGGTACCAGTGCTGTCTTGGCCAGTCTGGAGCAATGAGAATCATCTTTGGTCTGTCTGCTTTGGTTTTTAATAGAACTTTGGGCAGCAGAGGAAGAGGTGGAAAGGCATAAACTGTCATTGCTGTCCAACTGAAAGAGAGAGCGTCCACTCTCCAGGCCTGTGGATGAAAAGTACTTGAGCAGAATTTTGTCAATTGGTGATATTTGTGGGAGGCAAAGAGATCTATGTCTGGCCTTCCCCATGCTTGAATTATCTCTGTAAAAACTTGAGGATGCAACTTCCATTCGTGTGGATCTGTCATATTTCTGCTTAGGTTGTCTGCCAGCGTGTTTTCCTTGCCTGGCAAGTACTGTGCTTGAAGTTCGATTTGTAATTCCAGAGCCATGTTCCAAAGTGACATGGCCAGCCTGCATAGGGGGTATGAATGGGTTCCTCCCTGTTTGTTTATGTACCACATTACTGTGGTGTTGTCTGTCCTTATCAATAGTTGACCTGGATGCAGAAGGTCTTTGAAAGCTATAATAGCATTTATTACTGCTAGCATTTCCTTTTGATTGATGTGAAGGTGCTTTTCTTTTTGGGACCATTTGCCCTGAATGCACCGATCTATCATGTGCGCCCCCGGGCGTAGTCCGAGGCATCTGTTGTGATGACTTGATTTGCTTGAGGCTTGCAGAATGGGAGACCTGTGTTTGTTTGGCATGCTTGAGCCCACCACAGAAATTCCTTTTGAAGACATGGAATTAGTGGTATTATTGTTTCCAAACTGTGGCTGTGTTGAGACCATAGGTTTTTCAGGTACCATTGTAGTTTCCTCATATGCAGCTTTGCACATGGCATTAGTAGGATGCAAGATGCCATGAATCCCAGAGCCTGCAGGATTTTCCTTGCAGTCAGCCTGGTGAAATTTGCTAGTTTTCTGAAGTATTGAGTTAGTTGCCCCTGCTTCTCTGGCGTGAGGTAGGCCATCTGGGTGTTTGTGTCCAAGTTGGCACCCAGGAAAATTATTTTCTGAGAGGGTATTAGCCTTGATTTCTTTTTGTTGACTGTGTATCCCAGAGAATTCAACAACATTATTACAAAAGCCAGATGTTTCAGAAGTATGTGCTTGCTGTCCGCTTGGATCAGGCAGTCATCCAAATATGGGTATATTTGTATCCCTTGAAGTCTGCAGTAGGCAATTACTGATGCCAGGCATTTCGTGAATACTCTGGGTGCAGTAGATAAGCCAAAGGGCAATGCAGAGAATTGATAATGGGTTGATCCTGCAAAAGATCTGAGGTATCCTCTGCAATTTTGTCTGGTTGGGACATGCAGGTATGCCTCCTTGAGGTCCAATGTTACCAGCCAAGACTCCTTGCCCAGCATGGAAAGAAGCTGCTGTAATGTGAGCATTTTGAATTTTGGTACGAGTAAAAATGTGTTTAGGATGGATAGGTCCAAAATAGGTCTCCAATCTTTTCCCTTCCTTGGTACCAGGAATAGTCTGGAATAAAAACCTTGACCTTGTTCATGAGTAGGTACCTCTTGAATAGCTTTCATGTCCATGAGATCTGAAATTTGTCTTTGTGCCTCTGCCCTTTGATTGCGTGGCAGGTTTGGCATGCCTCTCATTTTTGGAAGGGTGTGAAAATGGAACCTGTAGCCTCTGTTTATAATGTCCAGGATCCATTTGTCTTTTGTGACAATATGCCAATTTCTTGAAAATAATGCCAGTTTTCTGCCTAAGGGTGCTGCCATTTGAGCCTTGCTTGGCATGCAAGGGGGAAAGTCATTGGGCTTGCTTTCTGAATGGCTGCGAACTATCCTCACCACCTCTTTGTGTAGGAGCTTGCCATTGTCTGCCTCTAAACGATCCTTGAGATTGCCCTCTGCCCCTCGGGCGCCTGTATCTACCTCTTTGGGGTCTGTCCGTGGCTGGAAAGGACCAATTTTTGGAAGGCCAATTTCTACTGAAATGTGGAGGTTGTACCTGTAGAAAATCTTTCACTGTTTGCATTGATTTAGCCTTTTCCTCCATTTTCTTTAATACCTCCTCAGCTTTAACACCAAATAATACATCCTTTTGTAGAGGGGCATCTAGTAATTTAGCTTTGACACGATCTGGTAAGGTTTGCTCCTTGAGCCAGGCATGCCTACGTATGACTGATCCTGTAACAGCAGCTCTACATGAGGCCTCTAGAGCATCAAAACCACATTGCAAGGTATGTTTACCCACTTGTTCTGCACTATGCATCAAATCCTGCAACTCCTTCAAGTCTGGTTGTTCAGGTTGTGACATTTTGCTTCTCAACTGTGACAACAGAAACTGTTGGTACTTTAGCATATGGAACTGGCAGTTTAATGCCCTCATGGTTAAGGTGGCCGAGGTGTATACCTTTTTTCCCCACCTTTCTAAGGATCTGGAATCTCTCTCTCGGAAGGTAATGGATTTTTAGCAGTGGAGGCCTTAATTCCTTTGGGGCTCTGTGAGATATTTTCTGGGTCAGCCGCATGGCTTTTGTATAAAAATTGGTGTGAGTCAGGAACCCGGTAGTACCTGTCAGGCTTGACTGGGCCTAAAGGTAAAGAATCCAGGTTAAGGCAGGCCTCCGAGTACACATCATCTAGTATGTCTAAGACAGGAGGTATAGCCAGAGGCCTGTGCTGAGGTAGCAAGAGAAAATCCCTAAGCCTTTTCTTGGAATCTGAGTACTCTTGGCCTTCCCAGTGGAAGTGTTCCCTTAAGGTATGCAAGGTTTCCCCAAATGAGTAATCCTCTGGGGGGGGGGAGACAGAGGGATTGGACTCCTCTGCATCAGAATCTTCAAAAGGGGAGTAAGAATGTTCCTGTTCATCAGAGTGCTCTGAAATAATGGAGGCCTGGTCAGAGGAGGGGGGTACTTTCTCCACTCTGGGCCTTTTGTCCGGGGGGGTTGAGAACAACTGATAAGAGTAATTAAATCCTCAGCCATTTTAAGCATCTGTTTTTTAGGCATGGGGCCTGGAGAAGGGCCCTGTGTAGCTTGTCTCTTAGAATGCATGGCTGCTTTAGACTTAGTGAAAGCCTTGATGGAAAAAGAAGAGGAAGGTCTGAAGACACCTTGAGAGGAGGCAGACCTGTCTACATTTTGAGATTCACCACCAAAAGTGGCTTTGGTATCTGTAGTCAGGGTGTGGGCCGAGGAGCCTGCAACCTCGGGCACAGAAGACGCCACCAATGAAGTGTCATCGGTAGGCAGGGGCTGCGTAGGTGCCTCGCTGAGAACCGGACCACCTGTAGTCGGCTTTGGCATGGTGTCGGTAGAGGCCGCGGACCTCGTGTGTTGGTCCTTATCTTTGCGTTTTTTAGACAAAACTGGAGTCAGAGTATCCGACGACATAATATAGTTAAATTTTTTGCCAAAATAGTGCTGGGCAAACTCCGCCCGATGCTTAATGGTACGTTTGTTGAATGTAGCACAAAAACGACAGACCGAGACGTCGTGGTCTGGGCCTAAGCAAGGAATGCAGAGGGAATGAAAATCCTTATGCAGTATTTGCTTCCCACATGAAATACAATTATTAACTTTGTCTGACATCGGTCTGAGGCAAGAAAAGTTTCCCTAACGGGGTACTTAGCTTTCAAGAAGACTTCGGTTGTAAAATTTTCATAATTTCAGGAGCTGGCTGACCGGCACTTGCAAACTGCTTCTGCTTTGGGCACCGCGCGGCAAGAAAGACTGGAGAAAATGGCGTCAGCTGGTTCTTTTATACCCCTGTCACACTGACGTCAGGGAAGAAGCGACGACAACTGACGCCGGACCTAGACTTTGGAATTCGGCCGACCGAGGACCCACCTGACGGCAGGAGAACCCATCTGTTATGACTGCAGCTGTATGCACGATGAACATCATGGGAAACAAGTGTACAACAGCCTCCCCTTTGATATTCACAGTGGCACACTAGTCTTGTAATACCTGTACATGGTATGTGTCAGCAGAAATGGTGTGTCAGCTAGGGAAATATAGGTCACTGTACCCCTCTACACCTCACAATGTCCTACACGGTATGTACCTCCCATGACAACTACAGAAAGGGAGAAGGACACAGTCATACCTAACAAACAGTGATAATGCCCTCAAACACATTACCTATGCAGAGTGACTGACAAAACCACAGATAGTGTGCCTTTCATACTACCTACACAGGGGTTACCACTGCTGGATATACATAGTTAAGTCACACCCATAACAGTTGTCCAACAACCATGATAACACCTCACAATACCCCCAGCCTAAATGACCTATGTCTGTCATCTTTGGCACTGCAGTAAAGAGCACATGGTGGAGGTACAGGTTCCTACTCACAAATAAGCCATACCCTGAAGTAACCCACCCAGCATTAAGAAGCAAGGCTCCCCATTAGTAGATGTCAGACATACCCCTGTTGAATGTTATGGAGATAAGTAATATGCCATATGAGTCACCCTGTGTAACTGTTTGACAGGAGCAAGTACAATCACATTACATGTGTCCCAAGGGGCAGGGTAGCATAACAGTATGCTGCTGTAGGCCCAGGGCCAATAGCATACTACCTACCTATGACACAATGCACACATACATGTACTCATTGCAATACCAACTATGTGAGGTGGAATGAGTGTGCCACTGACTGTGTGCAAGGTCTGTAATGGTGTGATTGCTCAGCATGACTTTTTGTCTGTCATGGTAGTGTGTGTCCTTGGTGTGAGGCCAGAGAAACATGTGTCAGGTATTGGGATACAAACATACTACATTGCCATATGTTGTGCTGTGGTTCCCTGTATGTGACTGCGGTGTAGGTAGGGTTATGGTAACAAAGACTAGGGTGCATTACCAGTGAAATGTTTACTGTGCATTGCATGCATTGCATGGGTTGACAATGTTCCCCATACATTACCTTGATACAAACCCCCAGTGTGAGGTTGTGCATTGGACCTCAAACAGTGTGCCGACTGCTGGAGTATACTAGTTTGTTGTATGGAGTGTGCCAAGCACTGTCACACAGTTGTTGGCTGAGCACTGATATGTGGTCATTTACATGTGTATCCCCCAATAGACAGACAGATGCTATATATGGCAGTTCAGTGATATCACTACAGTAGAGTATTATGTGTGCCATATCACTTTCTCACATATTTTTCTTTTCCTTCGAGGGCGATGGTGCACCAGCACAACCCCACGTACTCTGCTGCAGAGGAAGAGGAGATACACCAGAGCCTGGTGCGGGATTTTGCCACACTCTTTACCTGCACCAGCCAGAACCAGCAGGAGAGGGCTGCACTGTGGCAAGACCTTGTCCGTCGGGTAAATGACATAGGCATGCATAACCGGACATATGAGCAGGTACGCCATCACTGCAGTGATTTAATTAGAAATGTCCATCAGCATGCATCTGATATCCACAGGCAACAGCTAGCCACAGGTGGTGGGGCGGCTATACAGCCCCCCTCACCAGACTGGAGGGGATCCTCCTAAGTGTTGTAGCTCAAGCCCAACAACAACAACATCCACAGACATGTGTAATGATGGAGGCTGGAGCCACCCAGCATGTGGACTTGGAGCGTGCAGGTAACATGCCATATCTATAGTTGACTGTTCTCTACACTGGTAGTTTATGCATGTGTGAGGTGTGTACTGTGTTTGTAGCTGTTATCGTGGTAATTATTGTGCAAGAGTGATATTCTCAATATCAGCAGTAGACCTGTGAAAGCCAACTGTTGTACTACTGAACTGTATCATACTCACAGTATCAATGGCACAGTTGTGCCCACTGACAATAAATGTCTTATTTTTGCAGGTCCCTCTGGTGTAACAGCAAGGCAGCCAATCCATGCTGGTGAGTGTGTAATAACAATACCTTTAATCCTAATGATAATAATAGTAATAATACCTCCACCAAAAAACTCTACACCGCTGAATCTCCGATACCAAATGCCACAGGTTACAAGTTACAATAACCACGATAGTATCCTTCTTTCAAGGCAAACTCGTTTATTTACTTCAAACTTAAAATGCGATTACTAAACATACATTTTTCGTCAGGACTCCTGCCCCAACTTCATCAGAAATACAAACCGCCCCGAGCTGAAATCCATTTATGTATCCACTTGATTCAATTAGTTCGTTAATTAATCAAGGTTTGAAATAATCAAGACCTTAAAGTAACACCAAAAAATACTGCGTGTGTATTATTTTGTATACTAGTTTAAAACCTCAACATTATTTGAACTTGTTATTGTTTAAAATTTATTGTTTAAAATCTAATTAAATTTATTTAAAATACATATGCATAATGAATATGATGTCATACTTTCTAAATTTGTGAATTTTATTAACGTATGTTAAAATATATTTTAAATGTTAAATGTATATTGGTGACTTTCTGTCACGTTTTAATTTTCTTAAATACAACCAATGAGCCACTATTTCGTTTTACTTTATGTAAGTGGACTATTTTAAAACACCCATTCCTACCCTAGACTCTATGTTACTGCCTTTTCATGTTTGCTATATTCTTAAAATGTACTGGAATACTTTGTGAATATTCGAACATGAAATATATAAAATCTAAAAGTTCTTGTACCTGTTTAACTAATTTGTAGGTATCACCTGCACAGGTACCTATGTAATTTATCATCTGATACATTTATTTTTTAAAATAATTTAATTATTAAAATAATTATTAAAATTACGAATGAACTTGAAATTAGATTTTTAATATTTGATAAAATGTTGTTATTATTTTTATTTATATTTTATATATAAAATTTAAATTTTGATGAATGAATATTTGAGTATTTAAAAATCTACATAATAATGCACACATACTTTCAATATCATAAATAACAACCTGTGTGCATAAATTTATATATATAAATATCATTGTTGATTTATATATTCAAATAATTAATAATAATAATTAATAATTAATAATTAATCAACCTTGATAATATTATATTGTATTATATTATAAAAACTTTGTGTTATGTTTTATATTGATGAATATGTAAATAAATATAATAGATAATGAATAATAAATAATTGATTTATAAGTGAACAATGCATGGTACTTATGTGTGATAATATATGAATTTTTCTACAATTAAAATTACTTAAAACATCTTAGTATATTATGCATGTGCGCATGTGTGCATGTGGGCATGTGCCCATGTGTGCATGTGAGCATGTGTGCATGTGCCCATGTGTGCATGTGCCCATGTGTGCATGTGTGCATATGCCCGTGTGCATCTGTGGTAACATTGTGTACACATTGTAAACTGTGTTTCCTCTCTTCCTCTCACAGGTTCTGGTGTTGCTCTGGTGGTGTGCAGCAGGGAACCTGAATCCGCTGCTGGGGATAGTGATAATGATGATACCTGTGTAATGGCACAGGAAGGTGTGCCAGGGTCCATTGTTGGTCAGCCAATCGACAGTACACAGCTGTCAACCCCATCAATGTGCACAGTCATCCTGCCAATACATCCATTGTCACCAATGTCCCTAGGTGATGGACAGCATACTGTGGGCATTGACCAGGGTAATGTGGTATCAGTGGCACATGCATCCCCTCACAGCAGCCATGGCCAGAGTCCTGCCATGGTACCACACAGGCAGATGTCCAGGGGTTCTCGTGGGAGCATCCGTGGTCGTACTGCCCCTGTCAGACGTGCCCACAGAGATCTTTCAACCTCAGCTATATTCTGGGCTGCAATGCAGGCACAGTCACGTATGGAATGGTACACCAGACAGGGTCTGAGGGAGCTGAGAGCACATCGCACTGCTATGAATGACACTATGCGTGACATTGCGGCTGCCATCCATAATTTCACCGAGGTCATTGACAGACGTTTGGGGGACACATTAGATCTGTTCCACAACTACATGTCCATGAGCCAGGGCAATGCAGGATGGTTGAGGTGTCGATGTGGACGTATGCCAGCAACATCAGCAGCTGGTAGTTGTTGCGGACAACAACAAACCCGCGGCCGCTCCCATAGTACCAGTACCAGCCCCAGCAATGCTGGGTCTGTGCTGTCATCAGACCACCCTAGGAGACCACATGCATGTGGCTCTGGACAGTCCCAGCAGGGACATGTCTCCAGTCATCAACCAACTGCTTCTCATGACAGTACCCAGTCCGGCTTAGTACCTGATACTGTCCGTAGCACCCCTGCCAGGCACAGGTACCGTGTCCATGGCCAGAGACAGTGATCTGTATGACCTGGTAGGTACAGTCTTTGGCTGCCCACAAACACCCATATATGTCAGCCACAAGGTAGAACGGTGTGCATGCATACACACATGCATAATGCTAAAACCTAGGGCTAACACATACATGCACACACCGTATCAACATTGCCCCATCTTGTACTGTTGTCCCTCACTAACACACACACACATACATGTCGATTGGTTGTATCAGTGGCAGACTCAGGCATACCAAGTACACACCCTGTGCATATGATGAAACTATGCCACCTCCTGCAATCTGTAACAGTGATGCAGAAACAGGTTAACATGGTGCTGATGCACAGGGTGACTACATAGAAGTGTAGTAATATTATCATGTTGTCAACAGTACAGTGTAATGATATCATTGTGGGTATATCCCAGCATGCCTGATGCATTAACAGTATGATTGTCATTGTATTGTTTGGAACACCCCTATTAATTACCATAGTGTAATCTCTGCACATCTTTGCATTCTGGTGGTAAGGCTGAAAACAGAAGGCCACCTGCATAGGTAGCACAGGGGATAAGAAAATGGAAGTAATGATACTCAATGATGGACATGTAAACCGCAAGATGCATGCAGTCCAAACTCTACTCTGCATGGAGAATGTTGATATTTGTGCAGTAATAGACAACAGGTTCAAGACTCCCAAGAGCACCCTAGCACTACCAGGTTACACCTCATGCCATGCTTGACAGCCCCAAAACACAGAACTAACTATGACAGGAGGGTGAGTCTCATTAAATGTCAAGGATACTGTGGTGGCAGGACAGGTAGCTTACATCCTACTAAGTTGGGAACTGCTGATTGAGGGCTCAGTGTCTGTTATTCGAAATGTGTATTAGTTCTGGTTTAAGCACTTGGGCTTCAGGCCAGTTATTTTACATTACGAAGGTTCATGGTCTGCACTCTTGTGGGAGGAGAGGCTGGACTCTGCCCGTCTGAGCTGGGAATTTCTGGCTAAAGGCTTATAGTGCCTGTATATTTAAACTGTTTCTTACTGAAATTGGTACACCTTGTTTGCTGTAGCATAGACTAGATCCAGGCCTGCTGAATGTAGCTTTGTTTGTATGCTTGTTTGTTTGTTATTTCCCTGAAACACTAATTCCACCTGAAACGCAGCTTTACAGCGCCTCTGTGGATCCCTAGTGACATCTGCATTGCTTACTGTACTTATTTCCTTGTTTCACTTGAAAGAAAGTTACTGTTTGTCATTTTTGCATTTAAGTTACCTGTAACACATTGCATTTGAGTTACCTGGCACTTGCTTACTAAAGCATTTATATATGCCAGCACTAACAAATTAAAAGCACTACACCCTCACAAACTCACCTTGATTACCTTGTTCCCCACTGGCCCTTTTTGTTGTCAATTATAAAGGAATTCCCAATACTATTCTAGCATGTCCAAAGGACAGTTGTCAATCTCCTCTCCAGTCCAGCTGGTGAATTTGGGAATCTTGAGGCAATGTTACAACTGCCTCATGTACACAGACAACCCCCTCCTCCTCCCAAAAAATTCCAACACATGTGAGAGATGCAACCATATAGCCAAACTGGAGGCTAAGCTCTCTCAACTCAGTACTGGTGAAACCTGTCAGGAGGAGAAGGAAACCACAGTCACTACAATTCCAGTCTCACATAGACCGACCACGACAGAAATCCAAACACATAAACACACGAAAACATACTCAGAGTCTCTAAATAAAAATCTGCCTAAGCATCAGACACCTCCAAAGCAGACACACAAGCAACCGCTACCCCAGAACAGAGCACATGCAACACATAGCTCACAAAGCCAGTGTGCCAAACAGTCACAGCCCTTAAGGCTAAACAACACACCTGATACACTTGTAATAGGTGCCTCTATTGTCAGGCACATTGACGTCCCGCTCACTAGGCTGAACAAGGAGAAGGTCACGGTGAGATGCCTGTTGGGCGCTATGATCTGCCACATAACACAAGCACACAGGTCACTCCAAGGCATGTACAAATATGACTCAGTCATTGTCCATGCCAGTGTGAATGACCTGAGACGTACCTCCCTGGACTACATGATAATAGACATAGAGGAGCTCTCTGAGCATGTGGCCCAGGCTGGTATGACCCTGACCTTGAGTAGCATCTTACCCTCACCAAGAATGATGCCACAATATGAAGACAAGATGATCAATTTCAACAATTGACTTAAGTTTTGGTGTCATTCAAAGGGGATCCAATGCCTGTCAGCCTGGGATGACATGCTCGACAAGCCATGATGCCTTGCTAGGGACGGCTTGCACTTGTCACCCATGGGCTTTCGGATATTGGCAAAGGCTCTTGCTACCCCCATAGTGCCTTTTTTAGGCAAGGCTCAAAAGACAAAATCACCTCCATAGGTATCACAAGGGATAGGAAACTAATAGTAATGCTACTCAACGCCAGCAGTGTAAACCTTAAGATGCATGCACTGGAAACTGTCCTTAGCATGGAGAACATCAAAATCTGTGCAGTAACAGAATCCTGGTTCAAGGCTCCCGAGAGCACCCCAGTACTGCCAGGTTATACCTCATACCATGCTTGTCAGCCCCAAAACTTTCACCCGAACCACAACAGGAGGGGGAGTATCAATATTCATCAAAGATACACACACCTCCAGGTTGGTGGCACAGCATGAAGCATCAGAGACTATCCATGTGCAACTAACAGTGGGTAAAACTGCCTTCCAGTTCATAGCCTGGCACACACCACCCTCCCAAACCCAGGAACCCCACTTGGCCTTCCTGAGAACACTGGAAATATGAAGGTTTCTTCAAACACCATTATATTGGTGGACTGCAACTACCCAAACATAGACTGGGAGCATTACTCTAGCTCCAACACCCTAGCTCAAAGGTTCTTAGCATTTATATACTCAAATGCTATGGAACAACTTGTTACCACTCCCACAATAGGGGGAAACATACAGGACCTGTTCATCACCAACGTGGGGACTCTATGCTCCAGACCAGCAGTGTACCCCTCACTGGTAAGATCAGACCATAAACTAATCTCACTGGATATTCACATCCCAACCCCACCCCATGCCCACAAAACCACAGTGTAAAACTTCTCTACAGCAAATTCCACACCCCTCAAAACCGAGGTGGAATCCTTCAAAGCCCCCGAGCCTGTGGAAAATACGGCCCAGACCACAGAATCCTTTATAAATGCATTCTATGAACACCTTCAGGAATGCATGGATCATGCAATCCCAAATAAAAACAAGACCCAATCCTACAAAGGCAGATGACCTGTCTGGTGGACCACAGCCATAAACAAACTATAAAATAGAAGGAGGAAGCTACTACATGACAGAGGAAAATCCCAAAAAGGGGAGGCATCTCTGTTCAGTGTTAGCAAAATACTACGGGCACTCATAAAATCATCTAAGGCCAGCTTCAAGAGATGAAATGCACAGGACACTAAGGATAATCACAAGGCTTTCTTTAGCTATGTTAGGAACCTGGGTGGGAATTCCCAGATATGCTCAGAATTAGTCCAAAATGACAAAAAAACTACACCGAACCCACAGACATTGCCAGCATCCTAGCTGACAGGTTCAGCGCAAACTCCCCCCCCCACCAGAAGGGCAAATATCTATCCCAGAAGAGTGCTGCCCCCCGACATCTCAGATGCTCAGGTAAGAGCCGCCCTCTCGAAAGCAAATAACACAGCATCAGTGGGACCAGACGGTGTCCCGGGCTGCATCCTACATGAACTCCAAGATGAGCTAAACCCAAACATAAAACTACATTCAGTCTCAGCCTTACCACAGGTTATGTACCCAAAGAGTGGCGTACAGCAACAGTGGTCCCTCTCCACAAAGGTGGTGCCTCAATGGATCCTGGAAACTATAGCCCCATAAGCCTGACTAGCTTGGTCTGCAAAGCTATGGAAAGGATCATCATGGACCTCATACATAAAGATATTGGGGACCTACAGACACTGGATCCTACCCAGTGTGACTTTAAGGGCAGATCCTGCCTCTTACACCTGGTTGATTTCTTTGAAACAGTCGCCAAGGCCATTGACAAGGGGAAGGTGGTCCACACAGCCTACCTGGACCTCGCAAAAGCCTTCGATACAATACCCCACTCAGGCATTATAGATAAGCTCACCAGCTTAAATATACACCCCTATGTCACTAGATAGGTTGCAAACTGGCTCAAGGACAGAACCCACATGGTTAGAATTGCTGGAGCCATGTCAGACTTCAAACCAGTTACAAGTGGCGTCCCACAAGGCTCAGTCCAGGGACCTTTCCTGTTTGGTTTATATGTTTCGGAGGTACAGGCCAACACAGAAGGACTGTGGCTGATCAAGTTCATGGATGACTGCAAACTGGGTGCTATAATTGACTCTCTAGCCGACACAACCATCCTCCAAAAGGGCCTCATAGAAACAGACAACTGGTGCCAGAGCCATGGCCTCAAACTAAATGCCAAAAAGTGTATAGTCATCCCCTTTGGCAAAAACAAAGTGGCCACAAATGACCACATAGGTGGTAATCCATTACGTACGGAAGAATTAATTAGGGACATGGGGACCGAAGTTGATAGCAATCTCTCATTAGCCCACCTAATCATGACAGGATTCACATCTAGATCAGGGGAGGTCATCGTGCCTCTTTACTCATCCTTCATCAGGACCATAATTGAGTACAATTCCTCTTTTGGGATTTACCTTACCAGACACCTGCAGCAACTGGAAAGACCACAAAAGTACCTCACCAAGAGGATCAAAGGGCTCAAACAGATGCCATATGCTGCCCGGTTAACATAACTCCATACTCAGTGGCATACAGCCTGCTCAGAGGCGATCTGTGCCAGACATATAATGCCATGTCCAACCCGGAAGTAATGGACATGCTGCATTTCAGAAAATCAAACTCCCATCTAGCTTTGCGCTCGAGAGACTTGAACCTCAGCACTGACATCAATAGGACATGCTGGAGGGACAGATTCATAACCCAGAGGCTCCCTTCACTCTGGAATAAAATCCCAGTCCAGGTTAGGCAGAGTCCCTCATTGACTCTGTTCAAGAGGAATCATGATGAGTGGATGGGGGATTGTAGGTGTACCCCAGGTATCACTTCTGTGTCAATGTTAGACAGAGGCACAGAATACTAACCTCAGAAAAGGGCATAGCAACATTAATCTAAAATGGGTGGCGAAAGCCAAACACACTCTGGCTTGGCTTATAAATGCCCTAGGGCAGATAGCCTAGTATGAACCTATGAACCTATGAACCTATGTACCTATACCCACACCCCCAGGTTGTTGCCACAGTGTGATGCATCACAGACTATCCACATGCAACTAACAGTGAGTTAAACTGACTTCCAGTTCATAGCCTGCTACGGACCACCCTCCTAAACCCAGGTAACCCACTTGGCCTACTTAAGAATACAAGAATATCTGCAGGTGTCTCCAAAATACAATATATTGGGCAGCTTCATTTAACCACACATAGACTGGGAGCATTACTGTAGCTCCAACACCCTAGGTGTAAGGTTCCTAGAATCCATACACTCAATTGCTATGGAACAACTTGTTACCACTCCCACAAGAGGGGAAAACATGCTGCACCTGATCATCACCACCACCATGTGGACTATATGCTCCAGACTAGAAGTGTATCCCTCGCTGGTAAGATGACACCATAGACTACTCTCACTGTATATTCACATACCAAATGCAGCCCCTGCACAGACAACCACAGTCATAAAGTTGTGTAATGCAAATTCCATGTATTCACATGAGGCAGGCTTCAGACATGGGAACTATTTAAGGTCACAGGTACATATGTCTATGTGGCACACACATACCTCATGTGTGCAATGACATTACTGATATAATCTATGTCATACAATATTAAGAGCAACACCCCACACACATGGACAAACTGTGTGACAAAAACACATTGAGCATTTGTAGGATTCAAACCCCTACCTAACTATGTTATGACACTTGAGAGAGACACATTAGCAGAGTGCGCTATTTGTATTTCCGGGAGGTTTTCCTTCTCCTGCTATACTTATAGTGTGCTGACATCATTCAGTGTTTAGAAAGAGGAATGTGCATCATGTAGTGTGTTCTTCTAGTTGCCAAAAGGGACATTTTTTTTCACACAGAATTGCACACACGCTAACCCCCCTCATCCAAACACACGCACACTGCGCATTTGCAGGATTCAAACCCCTACCTAACTATGTTATGACACTTGAGAGAGATGCATTAGTAGAGTGCGCTAGTTACATTACTGGGAGGTTTTCTTTCTCCTGCTATACTTATAGGGTGCTGACATCATCAGTGTTTAGAAAGAGGAATGTGCATCATGTAGTGTGTTCTTCTAATTGCCAAAAGGGACATTTCTTTCACACACACTAACCCCCTTCACCCAAACACACACTCAGCATTTGCAGGATTCAAACCCCTACCTAATTATATTATGACACTTAAAAGAGATGCATTAGCGGAGAGCACTATTCGAATTACTGGGTATCTGATCTTCTCCTGCAGTATTTATAGGGTGCTGACATCATTATTTATAAAGAGGTATGTACATCTATTACTATCTGTCAGTTAGGGAGATAGCATATATATGCATTAACAGCCGCCTACTTCAGGGTCAGATATGCACATCAGCACTGCCAGGTTATGTTTTATACCATGCTTCGTGACCACAGGACCTGTAACACACAACACAACCAGTTCAGACCACCCCTCCCATATCCAGGAAACACACTTTGCTTCCCTGGGAACAGTGTAGGATACGAAGGTGTTCACACACACCATTACAGTGGTTAACTTCAGGTACAGGTATATTGTGTGGGGGAACTACTCAGGCCTCAACAACATCAACCTACAGCCACTACAATTTGTGAACCCATGTGCTATGGCAGGACCACTCACCACAGCCACAAGGGGGAATACATATTGGACCTGACCATCTGCAACATGGGGACTCTATGTTCCACACCAGAGGTAGACCACCATTGTTAATATCTGACCATACCCAACTTTCCCTGGACATCCATATCCCATCCCCACCCCCAGGCAAGGAAGCCACTGCAAACAAAGTATTTATCAAAAGCAGACTTTGCACTTGAGAAGACTGGGGTGGAAGACTTCAAAGGGCCAATGCTGGGGGATTATACAGGCCACTCTGCATAATCCTTGACAAATGCATTCTATGAGCATCTGGACGGTTTGCATTGATCATGCTATCCCAAATAAACCCAAGACTCATCCACAACAGGAAACCTGTCTGGTGTACACCAGACATATATAAGCTGTACAACAGAAGGAGGGAGCTAATACATTACAGAGCAATATCCCACAGAGGGAGGACGTCTCTGAACAGTATTGGCACGACACTTCAATCCCTCAAAATCATCACGTCAAAGTGTTGACAGTGAAATTGTCCAGACACTGCAGATAAGGCTCCCCTCAGTCTGTAATTGACGCCCGATTACTGTTATAAGTCCTCACCAACCCTCTTCCAGCAAACACCAGCCACATGGATGTGACATTGCAAATTCAACCCCTGGGATCTCCACTGTGTCCCTGCTTGACAGTGGCACAGCACACTAGCCTCAAATGGTGCCTTCTGTGAACTACTTTACAGAGGCACAGTAGCCTACTGTACTGGGGAGGCAGACACCAAGCACACTCTGGCTAAGCTTGTATTCCCTAGGGCAAACAGCCTAGTATTAACCTCTACACCCATATGTTTAATTTTCAGATGCACAATATTTGTTGCTGATAAACTGTTTGCAGGTCTTTATTGCCATAGCTTTCGCTGTTTCTATGAACAACTTGTGTATCTGTGGAAGATGTTTGAATATGAAAGGGATCCACTATTTAACTTATGTCTCTGTAGTCATTTAACTGTGTGCACTGGGCAGATTGCTGTATTTTCGGAGGTTCCTGGATTAACACATACAAATACCAGATATGTGTGGCCAACTGCTAAACTGAGACATGGCCTAAGTGTGTGAGCATGCCCAGTTCAGGCTTTCCATGGCTTGCTGCCTGACATATGTCTCATTTATCAAAGTGTGCGAGCATGCCCAGTGTGAGCTTTCCATATGTTGAAATCTGCAGTCCACCACATTTGTGGTTGTGTGTGAACTTCAACAATATTTCACATTTATAGCTGTGTGTTGGGAGTCATGTTGTGTACTTACTGCCCAACTGCTTTGTGTCTGAACCCAACAGGGATTATACTGTGCCTGCAGGGTTTCCATGGGATAGTTTGCATACAGTTATCAACATCCTTTCATACTGACCAAACTCTGTAATATCATATAGTGTATGGGTTCAGTACTTTCACTGTGGTGGACAGTATCCTGGGTTTCAGTCCTATCACTGCTTTAAATATTCATAGTGAGCACACCAGACTGGTTAAGGGCCAGTTGTGCACATATGACCATGTTGCATTTTGTTCAGATATGGACTACTTAAACCAGGCTTGTCCAACATTGGTAGCGTATTCCGCAACTTGGGTGGACATTGACAAACACTAGCTATGTGCTCTAGGCCATTTCTAATGCTAGTCAAAGAGTGTGTTTGTCCTTCGACACACATTGTAACTGGATTTTGCCATGACATATTTCAAGGTTAGTATACTGTGCCTCTGTCTACCTGTGACATAACAGTGATACCCAGGATAAACCTACCATCTCCCATCCACTCATCAAGATTCCTCTTGAGGAGAGTCAATGAGGTACTCTCTGGCTAACCTGTACTGGGAGTTTACTCAAGAGTGGAGGGAGCTTCTGGGTTATGGATCAATCACTACAGCATGTCCTACGTATGTCAGTGCTGGGGTTCAGGTCTGTCATGTGCATAACTCACTGGCATTCAGATTGTACAAGGTGCAGCATGTTCATTGATTCCAGCTTGGACATGGCTTTATACATCAGGCACAGATTGCCTCTGGGCAGGCAGAATGGCACTGTGTGGAGCTGCAGTTTGTTTAATCAGGCAACACATGGCATCTGTTCGAGCTCTTTGATCCTCCTGGTGAGGTACTTTTGGGGTCTTTCCAGTTGATGGAGGTGTCTGCTGAGGTACATCCCACAGGGGCCATTGTACTCAATTGTGAGGCTGATGAAGGATGACTAAAGAAGCACGATGACCTCCCCTGATCTAGATCTGACTACCTTCATGATTAGGTGGGTATATGGTATGTTTCTGTAACCACTACAGCCACATGGTTGTCAAATGCAAGATATCTATCAACTTGTGTCCCCAGGTCTCTTATTACTTCTAAAGTACTTAATGGGTTAACACCTATGTGTTAATTGGTGGGCACTTACTGTTTATCCACAGGGGATGACTATACACTTTTCTGCAATTAGCTTGATGACATGGCTCTGGCACCAGTTGTCTGTTTCTATGTGGCCCTTTTGTAGGATGCTTGTGTCAGCTGGAGGGTCAGATATGGTGCCTAGTTTGTAGTCCTCTGCAAACTTGTTCAGACACAGTCCTTCCATGTTGGCCTGTACCTATGGGAAATATATACCAAACAAGGGAGGTCCCAGGACCGAGCCTTGTGGGATGCCAGTTGTAGCTGGTTTGTAGTCTGACATGGCTGCAGCATTTCTGACCATGTCAGTTCTGTCCTTGGGCTGGTTTGCAACCCATCTACTGACATAGGGGTTTATATTTAAGCTGGTGAGCTTATCTATAATGAACACGTGGGGTATTTTATGGAAGGCTTTTGCAAGGTCCAGATAGGCTGTGTGGACCACATTCCCCTCATTAATAGCCTTGATGACTGTTTCAAATGAGTCAAACATGTTTAAGGGGCAGGATCTGCCCTTAAGAAAGCTACACTGGGTAGGGTCCAGTGTCTGTAGGTCCCCAATATCTTTATTTCTGAGGTCCATGATGATCCTTTCCATAGCTTTGCAGACCAAGCTTGTCAGGATTCTGGGGTGATAGTTTGCAGTATCCATTCAGGCACCACCTTTGTGGAGAGGGACCACTGTTGCTGTACACTGCTCTTTGGGTACATATCCTGTGGTAAGTCTGAAATTGAGCAGTAGTGTTATTTGGCGTTCCATTCTTCTTGGAGTTCATGTTGGACACAGCCCAGGACACCATCTTGTACTATTGATGCTGTGTGTTTTGCTTTGAAGATGCTGGCTGTTACCTCAGCATCTGCAATGTCAGGGGCCCAGCATTCTGCTGGGATAGATATTTGGCATTTTGGTGTGGGGGGGGGGGTTTGCACTGAACCTGTCAGGTTGGATGTTGGCAATGTGTGTGGGTTTGGTGTATCGTTTGTAATATTTGAGTAATTCAGAGCATATCTGTGAATTCCCACCAAGGTTCCTACCATCAGTTAAGAAAGCATTGTGATTATCCTTAGTGTCTTGTACAATTTGAATCTTTATAGGTTTATAGGTTCATACTAGGCTATCTGCCCTAGGGCATTTATAAGCCTAGCCAGAGTGTGTGTGGCTTTCACCACCCCTTGCTATGTGAATATTATGCCCATTTAGGGTTTACTTTACTGTGCCTCTGTCTAGACGTGACACAGTGATGACCCCCAGTGTAAATATATGATCTCCCATCCACTTGGCAAGATTCCTGTTGAAGAGAGTCAGTGAGGGACTCTGCCTAACATGGACTGGGATTCTGTTCCAGAGTGTAGGGAGCCTCTGGGTTATGAATCTGTCCCTCCAGCACATCCTATTTATTTATGTGTTAAGGTTGACATCTCTCACTCTCGAGGCTCTGATGGATTTGGATTTTCTGAGGTGGAGCATGTCCATTAATTCTGTATTGGACATGGCCTTGTACATCAGGGATACATCGCTTCTGAGTAGGCAGTATGTGACTGCATACAGCTGGGGTGTCTTCAGCCGGGCAGCATATGACAAATGTTTGAGACCCTTTATCCTCTTGGTGAGGTACTTTTGAGGTCTTTCTAACTGCTGCAGGTGTCGGGTAAGGTACATCCCAGATGGGGCATTGTACTCAATTATGGGCCTGATAAGAGAAGAGTATAGGGGCACAATGACCTCTCTTGATGTAGATGTGAATCCTTTCATGATAAGGTGGCCAATATAGAAGGTCTTCCTAGCCATGTTGGCAATGTGAGTGTCACATGAGAGGTTACTGTCCACTTGTGTCCCTAGGTCCCTGATTACTTCTTCCATATGTAATGGATTACCACCTATGTGGTAACTTGTGAGTACCTTGTTTGGTATTTGGAGAGACATTCATACTCTCCAGTGTCTTCAGGAAGGCTGAGTGGGGTTCCTGGGTTTGAGAGGGTGGTCTGTAGCATGCTACAAACTGTACAGCAGTTTTGCCTATGATTAGTTGCACATGGATGGTCTTCGATGCTTCGTGCTTTGTCAGTAACCTGGACGCGTGGGTATCTTTGCTGAATATGGATACTCCCCCTCCTTTTGTGGTTTGGTCCAGGTTTTGGGGCCAAAAAGCATGATATGAGGTATAACCTGGTAGTGCTGGGGTGCTCTTAGGATTCTTGATGCAGGTTTCCGTCACTGCACAGACATTGAAGTTCTCCATACTGGGGAGGGCCTCGAGAGCGTGCATCTTGAGGTTTAGACTTCTGGCATTGAGCAGCATTACCCTTATGTTTTTTTCCACTCATTTTCTAGGGAGGTGGGTTTGTCTTTTCAGCCTTGCCTACAAAAGGCACTATGGAGGTGGCAAGAGCCTTAGCCAATATCCAGATGCCCAGGGGTGACAGGTGCAATCCATCCCTGGCAAAGCAGCGTGGCTTGTCAAGCATGTCATCCCAAGCAGACAGACATTGGATCCCCTTGGAATGACACCAGTAATTGTGCCAATTGTTAAAGCTGATCATTCTGTGTTTGTACTGTGGCATCATTCTTGGTAAGGGTAGGATGCTGCTCAGGGTCAGAGTCATACCGGCCTGGCCTACATATTTGGAGAGCTCCTCTATGTCTCTTTTCATGTAGTCCAGGGAGGTACGTCTCAGGTCATTCACACCAGCATGGACAATGACTGAGTCATATTTGTACTTGCTTTGGAGTGACCTGCATGCTTGTGTTATGTGGCGGATTGTAGCAGCCTACAGGCAGCTTACTGTACTCTTTTCCTTGTTCAGTCTGGTGAGTGGGACATCAGTGTGTCTGACCATGGAGTCACTTTTACAAGTGTATCAGGCATGTTGTTTGTCCTTAAGGGCTGTGACTGTTTGGCACACTGACTTTATGTACTATGTGTTGCATGTGCTGTGTTTGGCGGTAGTGGTTGCTTGGGTGTCTGCTTTGGAGGCCTCTGTTGATTTGGTGGATTTTTAATTAGAGCCTCCGGGAATGTTTTGTGTGTTTATGTATTTGGTTTGCAGTTGTGATAGGTCTATGTGAGACTGGGATTGTGGTGTGTGTGGTTACCTTCTCCTCCTGACTAGTTTTGACAGTACTGAGTTGAGAGAGCTCAGCCTCTAGTTTGGATAAATGGTTGCATCTCTCACATATGTTTGTATTTCTTGGGGGGGGTTGTCTGTGTATATGGGGCAGGTGTAACATTGCCTCAAGATTCACAGATTCAACATGTTGTAGCTGGCCTTAGTGGATTTTATGAGTGGCCATATTTTATTGCCATAATACTGATCAGAGATTACTTCCCTTTTTGGGTTTGCTCTATCATGTAGTAGCTTCCTCATTCTCTTGCATGGTTTGGTAATGGTTGGGGTCCACCATGCCAGATGCCTGCATGTATGGAATTGGGTCTTGGTTTTATTTGGGATTGCATAATCCATGCATTCCTGAAAGTGTTCATAGAATGCATTTATAAAGGGTTCTGAGATGTGGCCCATATTTTCCACAGGCACAGGGCCTTTAATGGATTCCACATCAGTTTGGAGGAGTGCAACATTTGCTTTACACATGTTTTTCACTGTGGTTTTCTGGCCAGGGAATGTGGTCAGGATGTGAATATCCACTGTGATTACTCTATGGTCTGATCTTACCAGTGAGGGATACACTTCTCATCTGGCCATAGAGTACCCATGTGACCGATTATCACATCCAGTATGCTTACCCCTCTTGTGGGAGGGGTACGTTGTTCCTGAGCATTTTGGTTTATGAATTCTAGGAACCTTTGGCCTAGGGTGTTGGAGCTAGAATAATGCTCCCAGTCTATGTTTGAGTATTTTCTGTCACCCAATATAATGTTGTTTGGAGAGCTTGATATTTTCATGTGTTCCAACGTAGGCCAAGTGCAGTTCCTGGTGTTAGGAGGGTAGTCTGTAGCAGGCTACAAACTGGGAGGCAGTTTTAGCCACTGTTACTTGACCATGGATTGTCCATGCTGCTTCTTGTTGTAGTACCAACACGGGGGTGTGGTTATCCTTGACAATTATTGCTAGTCACCCTCCTTTCTAGATTGTTCCATGTTTGGGGGCTGTAAAGCACGGTATGAGGTGTAACCTGGTAGTGTTAGGGTGTTCTTGTGAGCCTTGACCCAGTTTTCTGTTACAGAACAGATATCAACATTCTCCATGTTGAGGGGAGTTTAGACTGCATGTATCTTGCAGTTTAGACTTCTGGCATTGGGTAGCATTACGTCTAGGTTCTTATCCCTTGTGATACCTATGGAGGTGGGTTTGTGTCTTGAGCCTTACCTATTCAAGGCATGGTGGGGGTGACAACAGCCTTTGCCAGTATCCAAAAGGCCAGGACTGATAGGTGCATGTCATCCCTAGCAGGTGGAGCATTGTGTCTTGCTCAGCATGTCATCCTAGACTGGCACACATTGGATCCCCTTTGACTAACAGCAATACTTAAGCCAATTATTGTAATTGATCATCTCATCTTCATATTGTGGCATCATGCTTGGTGAGGGTAGGATGTTAGTCAGGGTCATCAAGTTTGCATATACTACATGGTGTTACATTGCTTAACACATGGCAATCATGCCTCAGGTGGTGCTGCAGGGCTGTCTATGTTGGATGCACATACTACACTCCCTGTACATGTTTGAAAGCAGGTTGTGTCAACTTAGGCATCCCTTTTACTATATGTATGAATCAGAGAGAGGTATCATTTCCAGGGTTCCTACTAAGCCAGTGTATGTGCTATGCATTGCCGCTTTGCCAAGGCCAAGGCATACTGGGCACGCCTCCTTCTGCCTACTGGGGCAGGCTCAGGTTGTTCCTCCTCTGAGTCACGCTCTGCCTGTGATTGGCTTGGCAATGGTGGGGGGCTGTTTGGCCCAGCCCTATGCTGGTCCTGCTGCAGCTGTTTTCGCATAATCATATTATGTAGCATAGCACATACCATGATAATTTGGGTACATGTAATTGGTGAGTACTGCAAGGCTCCACCAGATGTGTCCAGGCACCGGAAATATGACTTGAGCAGCCCAAACACACGCTCGATTACATTTCGTGTCTGTGCGTGTGCCTCATTATGGCATTCTTGTTCAGGTGTGTGCATTTCTGATGGGTGTCATCAGCCATGACTCCAGTGTGTAGCCAGCATCCCCCACTAAGTGACCATGTGGGATGTCCCCAATGGCAAATGTCTGGTACAGCTGCGTCAGATACCAGATATGGGGATCATGGTAGCTTCCAGGGCAGCCAGCACACACATTCATTATTATGCCCTGTGCATCACACATGACCTGGCAGTTGATGGAGGGGAAGCCCTTGAGGTTAATGTAGGCCCTACCCCGCTCACCAGCTGGTGCTTTGATGCGTATATGCATGCAGTCTATTGCACCCACTACCTCAGGGCATTCCGCTATTTTCAGGAAGAGATGCATATTGCTGGCCAATACCTCACAGGAATTGGGGAAATATACATGATCACCGACATGTGCTGACATGGCATCCAGGAACTGGTGCAGTACCCTGGATGCTGATGCCTGTGATATCCCCATCATATCACCAGTTGGTCTCTGGAAGGTACCTGTTGCTAGTATTCTTAGGCAAACACATACCTTGGTTTCCACTGGGATGGGTTCCCATCTGTTGGTTCTGTTTGTGAGGCGTGGCCTGCACAGCTCAACAATTTGCTGTAGGAGGTCTTTGTCTACTCTATAGCGCTCCACTATCTCCAGCTCATGTAACCCCTGGTAGGTGACCCTGGGCCTGTACACTCTTCTCCGTCTCCTCACTGTAGGTTGTCCAGCAGCATTTGCATAGTCACCACCCTCAGCAAGTTGCATATGTCTCCTTATAACAGCTATGGCAGCCCCTAGCATTTTTGGTCTGAGTGAAGCTTTTTCAGTTTTCACTTCTAATAGCTTACTCCTCTGTTGCAGTGTCTCTTGAGAGAAACATTCTGCACTGTTGTTTGCAGAGTTTTAAGTGCTGGGCTGGGCTACGGTTCTGCCTGTGTAATTGCCTTCTTCTGATTGTTTTCACCTGCTAGCTCTGCCAGCCTGCTAGCTTCCTACTATTTCTCATGCTTCCGTTTTCCCTTCTGTTTCCTCAGGGGGGAGCGACATGCATACCAGCAAAAACACGCTCACAGCGGCTAACACGCATGCACACATGCTTAGGCAGACTAGAATCTGCTTATTTGGGTTAAAACGCATGCACACCAGCGCAAACAAGCTTACAGGTGTTTAAACAGGCTCCTACATGCGTATTCTGCCTTAAACGCGCACACTCACGCTTACACGCGCGCACTCTAGCTTACTCATGCCTACCAGCGTGCACACACGCGCATGCACGCCCTGCAAGAAACTTTGGTGTTATCCATAGTGTACACCTTCCATTTCTTGGCTTTCCCATGCCTACTTGTTGACACTCCTCTTTCCATGATGTGTGACTGACATCTTTCACATGCCACTGTGCTCCAATGAGCTGCTTTTCTTTCATACATTCCCCCCTGTGATGTCACCTATCTGCTACTCTGTTACTCCCCCTTATCCTACTCCTACACTGCATGGAATGTGCTCATTTCCTATGTAACAGTACGATTCACTATCCTACCACTCATTTACATAGGATTGCCTACTAATGCTTAGTTACATGTCTTACACTCAGCTTCCCCCCTTAGCAACCCCTACTCGGTGGCCATGTTGTTTTAGCCTGCTATTCCCTTCCATTGTAAATTCATGCTTTCCATAACCCCACACGTTTGTGGGTTTAATTTTTTTTATTTTTCTGTTTTTTTATAGTGCAACCCGTTTGCGCGGTGCTGCGCTACGTTTAAACAAAAAAAAACATTTTTATTTTATGTTTGCATCAGGGTACGTTGCCAGTGGCCACATATTTGGCCATTGGCATGCTGCCTGGGACATTTGCAACCTTTATTTGGAGCTGACAAGGCTCCATTGTGTTATTTGCAGAACGGTACTCAGTTATCAACTAGAGTACATTTCTGCAGATAACATGGCTCTTACACGGGCAGGTTTCTACTTCCTGTATCGCAAAATTACCTCATTTGCATGCCTTTCGGCTGCAAGTGAGGTAATTAGCATATCCACACCCTGTCTGTGTAAGAGCCGTTTTAGGTGCTCTCTTACACGCACATTCAGGCTGTTCCTGGATCGCGATGGCTGCATGGAGTCTTACACTACTCTTAGACTCCATGCAAGCCATCATGAATCCTGCCCAGTAACTATTACATTTTTAATATTTTGTAAACAACTTACAATATCTCAGCAACCACTCAAGTTACACACATACTGTCAGCAGCATTTTATTCATGTAGCTGAGCGCTTTCATATGAGGCTAAGGAGTTCTGTCTGTGTTACTTGGTTGTTAAGATATTTAGAAAAATGTGAACATTATATCTATATCAATTAATATCATAAAAACAACAGTTAATATCTATTTACCTGCACTGAACAGAGGTCAGATATTAATGCAAATCCCCTTGCCATTGTATAAGCTTTAAGATGAAACCTATTAAAACCTCATAAATAGCATGGATTTGGAATTATTGATGCAAATATGCACAAGTAATAGTTGATGCCTAGAGGCATCAGTAGGTGTAATCTGCAGATGCACCTGAAGGCGTCACTTGGATAGAATGAGATAAGGCATTGGACCTGGCACTGTTCTCACCCTCCTTGAGTACATCCATCTAACCTAGATATATTTTTTTCATTTCTCCATACTGTTCCCTTTCAATCAATCCCTATCTTCACTGAAAATGGGCTCCTTGAGCCCAGTGGACCTCTCCAGTTATCAAACTGGAAATAAATAAATAAATTCTAGTCACTTCTACACTTTCTTTTGAACTCCTTTCACTGTATACAGCTTTTGGATACTGGCAATAGTTCATGTATTATATAACTTCTAGCCTAAATAGCAAACTTCCTATGCTTTTCTTGTAACTTCCTATACATGTATACCTTTATATATAATGACATACTGTTGTTGCTTACATTGGTGTTTCTCTTATGACTTTGACTATTATGCATTATGTATTACTGGAAGTGTTTCTTAAATTACCTTGAAATTGTTTGTTTATATTACTTGGAGCTTTTCTCCCCAGGCCTCTGCTGAAAAAGGTCTTCAGCCCAGTCAGACACTCCCGCTCAACACATGTAAAATAAATAAATAAAATAAAACAAACGTATTGGTGAAGACTGGTTGTGGGGTGTAGGGTTTATCAAGGAGATATACAGTAGCAGATCCATTTATCTGACAGTTGAAATTTTAATTCAGTATTGTTAATGTTAAAGTACTGAAAAAAGATAATCTTCAACAAACTGAGACAGCTGAACTGTCATATTAATGAAAACACAATCTGAAAAACAAACTGTGCAATATAAAACATTATACCTATGTCTAACTAGAGTGACACATGCCTAAAACTAGAATCTATCTACATGAAATAGAAATGTATTTATTTCTTGGCACTAACAAAACTATTCAGAACTATGCATTATAACTGTATTCTCTTTAGTAGACCAAAGTACCACAGTAAGTGTTACTATCCAAATGAATTAAGGAAGTTATTTTATGTAAGGTTCAATATCACTCCACCAAAGTAAATGGGTTATTTCTGCCCTTGCATATGAGTTAACATTGTATCAGGTTAACACTGAAAGGTCTGACTGGGGGAAGGCACTTGGAGTGCTAATGTGTAAACTGTCAAAAAGTATAATTATCATCAGGTGGAATAACACATTTTCCACTTAAAAGGAATCTAAGTTAATCGATAGAATGTTTGCATATGTTGGTTTATATTTTTATTAAAAAGTCAGTCTGTTAACAGTGGCCGCATAGTACTGAAGAATGAATCCCTGAATGTGACACAGATGATCTGTTATTCAGTTAGTGGCATGGCTATTGGAGTGGTTGCACTGGGAGGATGGGAGTGAGGGGTCATTGTCAGCTCACCTATTCTGGGGGGCAGCTCTGACTTACCACTTGAGTGCTACTTAGAAGGAGCAATAGCTATGTACCCATACAATACAAATCTGCTAAGCATGTGTTGTTAGAAGCATAACCACCAATATATACAGACTTTCCAGCAATATGAAGTGCAGAGATTTGTTGGGGGGGGGGGACAGAAAAGTCCTTGCAGTAGACATAAATCTGGCCCACTACCTTACCAGCAGACTTTCACCAGAGGAATAGTAGACATCATATTTGGAATCATCTGGCATGAGGAGGAAAGAATGGGTTATAAGATGATAGTCAAAGGGTTTGGTTTAGCCAAAGAATTCCTGTTCCTCAACCCTTTTATTTTATAAATTTGTAATTTATTACCCCTGCTGAAAATAATGAACTACTTAAGTGATGGCGACAGTAGAGGACAGGGTGAGGGGGGATAAAAAAATCAGTGTGTGTGTGTGTGTGTGTGTGTGTGTGTGTGTGTGTGTGTGTGTGTGTGTGTGTGTGTGTGTGTGTGTGTGCATGTCTATGTAATAACTGATATATGTTTATTATGTTTGAGTAGTATCACTTTCATGGCAGGTGTGCCACCATGGAATGAAACTACTCTGATCACATACTCCATATTAAGGCACATATATATTGTCTTGTTTGTTTGTTTGTTTATTTCTTTGTCTGAGCATTTTTTGGCTCTCTCACAGGTGATCACTAAATGCTTTTCCTTCATTGCTGGGTCTACCAATCCCTCCCACATCCTCCAGACTTGCTTGCTCTAACCATATATTAGGGCTGGCACTGGCAGGAAGATCATGCAATCCTAGGGTAGCTGCCAATGGAAAGTTTTTCACCCATTTTTTTCTACACCCCAGTAACACCCTGTGGGTGGAGCATGCAATGAAAGTCAGTGCTGAACCACTCCTAAGTTCTACAAGGGGCTGATGCCAGTAGAATGCCTTGCCTACCCCCAGTCAGTGCAATGCAGTTATTTTCCTGGCTCCACCATAGAAATCAAATTGCATTAGTGTTAGGATGTGGACCTCCCTCCTCCCCAATGCATGGATATATCCATTCTCCCTGCCTACACCATCCAATGTCTGCTCCACTATTCAATGCCACTGGCTCAGGCTAACATAACTCTTGCCTTTGTAAAATTATCTGGGACATGTACGTGTATTTTTTAAGCTAGGTTTGAAGTTCAGTTACAGCACAATATTCAAAATACTTCAGCTGCTGCAATAATTCTGCTGTTTTTTTAGTACTCCAGCTGAACAGATATCCTAGCATTCAGCACCTCAGTGCCCTTACATGGCATGAAGCGTAGCACCACAGTACATTACAGTAGATTTCATGGTAAATTGTATGTAGGGCAACAAAGCTATGAGTATGATTAGTGTTATCACTATTAGTGAACACTAGACAAATGGGTATTCTGCAGAAGCAGCAGAGAAATTAGTAAAATTTGCTCTTTTCTTTAATCACTGAACTCAGAAAGTTATATATACTTACAGCGCTACAATGAATTGCAGTTAGGAGCAGCTTCCTAATTGTGGAATTGTGGACCTGGGTTTAGACCTGACAGGTGATGGGATGGTGTTAAATCAGTTATTTCACACCAGAAGGTGAATGTTTTTGTGGGGTGATTTAATCTGCTGCATATTTTGTTTATTTTTAATTGTATTTACTCATTAACATGGTAAGCCCAGTAGATGCATGTTTCAGTGCCCCTTTCAGGAGTGACCTAGGAGCACTGTTTGATTAAATGCCTTGCTCAGAGTCACACAGTAGGAAAATAGCATCTGAGGGGATCAAACCCTAGAATACAGGAAGCATCTTGTTAACATCTCATACCCTATATCCTCTGCACTAATTGCCAGATCAATTTTATTTCTGAGGGCTGAACTGAAACAGAAACACAAAAGAATCTTTAAACTTTGCTGTCAGTTTTTTAGTCAAATTCAACTTTTTGTGACCTCATGTACTTTAGTATACTAGGCCTGTCTGTCAACAGCTGCTTCTTTAAGTAGTTATACATTCATATTCATTATTTCAGTAATGCTGTCTGTTTATCATAACTTCTGCTGTCACTTCATCTTGTGCTTTCATTCTTTCCCAGCAGTGCCCAATAGTGAATGATGTGTTTGCATTACTTGGCCAAAGTGTTTGAATTTTAGTTTTATTGTCAGACCTTCCTGTGAAGTGTCAGGGTTTATTTCTTTAAATCATGACTGATTTTATCTTCTTGTAGTGTATGGATTTGTCAAAAGTTGCCTCTCCTACATAACAGTTCAAAAGCATCACTTTTCTGCCTCACAGTGTTGTTCATACTCCAGCTCTCACATCCATATGTTATTACTGGGTAAAGCGTAGCTTTGACTGTATGACACTTTGCCAGCAATGTGATGTCTTTACTCATTCAAATATTATCCAGATTTGACATAGCTTTCCTTTCAATAAGTAAGTGCCTTTTTATTCAGTAGCTGCAATCACAATCTACAGAGATCTTTGTGCTGAAGGAAATAAAATCTGCCACTGCCTCCATTTCTTCCCAATTCAGTTTGCAAAATGATAAATATAAATGACGTAATTTTAGATTTTTTTCATGTTAAGCAACAAGTCAGCTTTTACACTTTCTTTCACCTGCATCCATAGTCTGTTCAACAATTACTTACTTTCTTATGTCAAAGTGCTATCATCTGCATGTCTGGTTGTTAATATTTGTCCCAGCAATTTTTCTTGCAGCATCTGATTCATCTCACCCAGCATTTCACATAATACATTCAGTATATAAATTGTGAGATAACAATATACAGCCTTGTTGTACTCCTTTCCCAAGAACCATTCAGTAATGCCCCATTTAGCTCTACCTATCACTTCTTCCTCCACATAAAAAATATTCAGTAGACAACTAACATGAATTGCTATCCCACTTCAATTTGCCACAGTATTATATGGTCTACAAAGTTTGGTAGTTAAAGGGTTTGGTATAGTCAACAAAGCAGAAGTCAATATTTTTTTTCTGGAATTCCCTTGCTTTCTCTAGTACCCTGCAGATGTTATCAATTTGATCTCTTATGCCTCTGTCTCAGCCTTATCTCAAACCATCTAGGGCATCTGTCAGGTTTTGGTTAATGTATTTATTGCTGGCGACTGCTTTGCAGGGTATTGAACATTATCTTGCTAGAATGTAATAATGTGAATCATGTTTACCTTTGTTCTTTTTTGGGACTGGAATATCTTTAACTATATAATTGTAGCAGCTCCAGAAAAGATATTCAGAAACATAAGTCACTAATTCCTACCTAAATTCCTATACATAACTTTAGAATGCTGTGTTTCTAACTCCCTACAATAACTTCTAAATCCCTTGTCTGTACCTCCTCTTGTGTATCCTGTCATCCTAGCTTTTATACAAATATGTATTCAACCCTTTTACATCCAATTTCCATTAGCTAAACACCTTTTTCTCACTAACCACCTTGTTTTCTCCGGGTAATCACTCATGTCATCTATCATTGTATCATGTCATTCTATACACTCAAATGCTTTACTATTATTGCTGTAAATATGTAATACTACTATTGCTGTATATATGTAAAACTATAAACCTACAATGATCTTAAACTTCAATGTAACGATGTATATATATATATATATATATATATATATATGTGTATATATATATATATATATATATATATATATATATATATATATATATATATATATATATATATATATATATATTACATATTTTAATGTAACCATGAATATTGACCATCATCTTTTTGTACATGTAGAGCTTTTCTCCCCGAGCCTCCGCTTAAAATGGACATGTATCCAGTCGGACTTTCCTGGTTAACAAATGTAAAATAAATAAAAAATAAATAAATAAGATGCTACAATTTAAAGATAACAAAGGCACAAAGGGAATTCAGTCAACAATTCTGTTTCTGCCTAAAATGAAAGTGTGTTGTTAACATGAATAACCTTTGTGCTGCTGAGCAAAAATTGATGTTTTAAGGTTTTTAAAATGAATGTATCGCTTACATCTCCCACATTATTCCTGTTTTCATATGCATGTTTTTCAGCTAGGTACACTTGTGGGAGAAGGGCTAAAATCATTGTTCATTTGCAAATTTTTCTCTGTAGCACATGAGCATTGTTAGTCTTCCCCACTATGTTTCTATGGGAAGAAGTACATCATGCACTGACCATCGTTAGTCGGAGAGGACTGACTGCTGCATCTCTGTGCTGGTAAGGGGCTCATGCAGCAAAATATGAAACAAACACCAACAGAGAACCACAGGACACTGGCTGCTAGTAACCTGACACTCAAAATGCCTAGTGCCAAAAATCTGTAAAAAAAAAAATCTTCAAAATCCCTCTTGTCTTTAAAATTTCATTTTGTGGAAGGGAAAGCCTCCCACACCCCCAAAATTATATATACCAAATCCAAGATCACCATACCACAGAGAAAAGAGAATATTCTGCAAAATGGCATCTCAGATTTAATATATGTAAGTCCGATTCTTCGGCCATTCAGTCTTTATTTTGGGATTCACTCTAGCAGATCCTAACATTTTAAATGGTTACCAAATAAGCATGTTATCAAAACCTGGGATTTATATTAGTTCTGCAAAAGATGTGTTCATTGAATACATCTACAGTGTACACCAGCCACTGAAATTCACTTCAGCAAACCTCTGAATTTTTCCCACAGTTTGCAAACACTTGGCCATCAGCTCAACTTTGCCCATTTCTCCCCTGTAGTGAGATTTCGGAGTTGCTATATATAGTTAGTGGGATGTGGATGAATTTGATTTAGTCTGCTGTGTGTTCTGGACAGTTGATGGGTATGTGTTTGTGAACTGTGTGAAAAATTCAGTGGTTCGTTTGGTGGCTGTTTAACTTGATTCACAAACGTTAAATGACAAAATAAAATAAATAAAAGTTTATTTGTGTAAATAAAGACTTGACACACTCCAGGGGGTTTACATGTTGCTGAAGACAGCACCAAGCAGACTTCAGCTCCTGCCTCTTATGCACAATTTTCTAGGAATCTGGGAAGTACTGAATAAATGAGTTGGTGGGGCTGCACTTAATGGTTGTGAAAAGACTGAAGGGCCAAAGAGAGCATGAAACTTTTCTAAATTTCAAACTTTGTTACATTCATTGTGTTTCACAAAACTATTTATTTATGTATCATTTGTTGACCAGGTGAGTCCCAATAGGCTAGTGTGAAACTTATATTATTAGGGGAAATTTGTCCAGGGCACATAAAACAGGTGGACTTCCTTAGAATGCTTAATAATAATAACAGTAATAATCTGAGGCCTCTCCTTAGAAATGGCATTACTCACCGACTGCCCCACTTATAACTTTTTCTGAAAGTTTATTTTTAGTTATATAACTATTTGTTAAACTGAGTAATTGTACTAATTCATGTACATCTTTGTCCAGACATTTCATAGCTCACTAGGACAACAATACAGATTATAAGCAGAGATAATTTAGAGTAGTCACTAAGCATCATGTTTTGGCAAGCAGGAATAAATCGGTATGCCTTAAGGAACCTGACATGGATGTAGGAAGAATGCACAAAACCCACATAGATTGTTCGTCTTTCGGCAGTACATCTCCCCACCCAAACTCTTACGTAATTCACTCCAATGATTTTCTAACTTTAACTTTCTGCTTGCCTTTCCCCCCTTTTTGGTAAGTGACTGAAACTGTTATACCCCTGCAGTACATACATGTCAAACTGTCTTGTTTTTTTCACTTTCAGCCAAAAGAATCATTTTCCTACCTACCTCGACTCCTACCACTCTCCACACACACACACACACACACACACACACACACACACACACACACACACACACACACACACACACACACACACACACATACACACATACACACCTTATGTTTCACTTCTTGAATTGTAGCAATCATTGTTTGACCATGTTTTAAAACTGGTAACATTGTGTCATATATCTTAGCGATCCAAAGATGACTGATACTACACTCTGTCATTTTTCTTTTCTTTTGTTTTATTCTTACCACTCTTGGTTTTCATATTCTTTGAGACTATTCCACAATTATTTCTTGTCATTTTATTCATTAACAACCAGTTATAAAATCCATGTCCACAAAGCATACAAACAAAAAATAAAAAAAAGCCTCTTAATCAGTCTTCTGTTTAAATCAGTAACCATTTAACCATTTGAAATGTTAGGACTTGCTTCATTCAGCGAGTCCCAAAATATGGAGACTGAATAGTCAAAAAGACGGACTTGCATATACCAAGTATGAAATGGTCATTTCTAGGAATATTCCCTTTTCTCTGTGGTATGGTGATCTCAGGAGTTGGTATACATATATATATATATATATATATATATATATATATATATATATATATATATATATATTGGGGGGGCGTGGTGATATCTGCACCAAATAAGGCATAATGACCTTGTTGTATCCAAGAGTGGGGACCCCATGAGGTAGTGGGGCACTATTGGGCTATATAGGTCCAATTGGCCTGAGACTGTCTGTGAAAGAAGGAAGAGCTACAAATGTGCACTAACGGCATGGCTTTTACAGTAACTGAACAAATGAATCCAAGTAAGCCAGCAAAATCACTCCTGAAAAACAAATCCAAGTGTAAAAAAAACAGAAGATGATCCCATGGCAATATGTATTTATTAAAATTCCAAAGTGCTAAAAACAAGAAATGGCAGAAGAAGGCGAAAAGCCAAAAGCACTCATCTCTTGTTTTTAGCACGTTGGAATTTTAATAAATATGTTTTGCCATGGTATTATCTTCTGGTTTCTTACACTTGCTTTTATAGTAACAATGGTATGATAGGCTAACCATGAGTTGTTGTGAAGTCTGGTGATAAGATGTTAGCTGCCTTGGGCTGAATAAAGAGACAAAGATGAGGACACCTGAAGGCAGGTCAAAAAGAATAAATGAATGATTATTTTTCTGAAAGATATAATTTGCAAAAGCTTTTTTTCACAGAGATAGGGGTAGCAATCCTCTACTTTAAACATTTAAACTGTTTATAATATCCAAGTTCTCCTTTAGATTATAGGTGGAGGTAGAGGTAAAAAGATTGCAGTTAATAATTATGAGTGTATACTAAGCCAGTGCTAAAAATATTATAAACAATGGAAATCCAACCTTTTTACATATGGCAATAGATGGATGGATGAGGAAACTTGAGTGGGGTACCAGGCTTTGCCCTGACTGTTATACTTGGGGAAAACTATTAACATCTGAGATAGGGGAAAGCATGCTAATCTCTCACTTTTACATAGTACAACTGTATGTTAGTATTAAGAACAATGAGTCTGAGACTTGGAAAAGTCCAGGTAAACATACCTTTGTCTTCTGTATTTTATTAAAAGCTTAATGGAGGTCTAAGGTATGAGATAACAATGTTGCCACCATGTAATGAGTATAGACTATGTGAAAACTGTTTTTAATTTCTATATATATGACATAAAAAGACTTAGCACTATTATCTGTTAACCCACTGCTGTACAAATTGCCCTGATTTAATTTAGATAAAGGCACAAGTAGTGCATTGTCACTGCAGGACTCAGATTGAATTTCCTTTGCAATTTTTGTCCCAGTCCTATGGAATCAGCTACCATGCTTGATTTGGGTGTGCGTTTCTGAGGATTACATTAGGAGGGGCCTAAAATTCCATCATTAAATGGGAGTTTATTTAGGCCCTTGTAGGAACATATCTTCAAATGGTTAAACTTTTGATTTTATTTTATCTAGGTTTAGTATTGAAATGTTATGTCTCCTGCAGACCGCCTTGATTTTTATCTTCTTTTTTGCTTTGTTGTTGTTATCATCACTTTCATGTAAGATGTTTAAAATTAGGTATCTAAATATCTTCAAAATTAAACTGACTGGGGAATTCAAAAGGAGTGGATGAGACTGAAAGCATTATATCAGGCCATTATTCTAAAGTTTACTTCATTTCAGCAGCTATAATATAATCAGTAACAGTCTGTGAATTAACAACATTGTATTGAACATCCACCAAGCACAGCCCTGAGCTAAATCTGCAATTTGAGAATTGATCATTTAGGCAATGCTTAGCAAAGACCTACAATTGCAAAATACCTGGGTAGTACCTCCAATTTCTGGCAAATAATGTGTAGCTTGTACTTGTGTGCTAGTCAAAACAAAAAAAAAAACAATTAACTACTAGCCATTATTTATCACAATTTGCTTTTAAGGAGTTTATTATCTTTATAAAATTTAACTATGATTGTATATGTAACCAGAGAAAGACTGTGCTAAAGTTAATTCCAAACATTATAAATAAATAAAATCCTTTAATGAAATCACAGTTAAGCACTTTCATCCTTAGCGCAGTCAGGACTTTGTCAAAATTCACAACAGACTTGCAATCCATCGTTAAATAACATTCAAAAAGTCGTGTGATTGTCTGTGTATATCAGTATAAAAATATTGGAATATAATGCTTTTTGTCATGTACAAGATTAAAAGTTATAATTTTGCAGCTCTCAGCTTCAGTACACTGGATATGGATATATTATCATTGCGTTCTGGAGATAACCAGCATCTAAGTTTAGCTGCCAAGTGAGTTCCCTGTACTCTATCCTGGTTTCTCAGGGACTACCTCTAGAATTAATGGGGACATTGTCCAATACAAAAACTTAAAACCTGAGGTCTTACATATAATGGAATGCTTGTAGAGTGCTTTTGCATCTTTTTTGCTGGCAATATTGTGCATGTGCTTGTAAATTTGCCTCCTTGGTTTTCTTTCAGTGTTTTACTGTGTAAAAATAGGTACATGACAAACAGCTGACATATATATATATATATATATATATATATATATATATATATATATATATATATATGAGACCAATGATGCCACAATTAAAATATTTACTAGACGTGTAGGTTTGTTACAGGTAGAAATAGTCATTTAGCTGCCTTCCAAAATATACTTGCACTGGTAGCAAAACCCACACTTTTATTTATTTATTTAACATTTATTAACCGGGAAAGTCTGACTTGGAACAAAGCCAATTTTCAGTGGAGGCCCGGGGAGAAATGCTCTAGATGTCTGTTTAACACACTTGTATGTTCCTTGATTTTTGTTAATCATGGTAATGCTTTACACCCCTCTTTCAAACCTCTCTTTAAAGTTTTTGCCTCTTGTGTATATTATAAGTGGTTGATCACCCAAATGTCCTGCCTCTTCTAGAAAGTGGGAAAATATCTTCCCTTTTTCTGTTTTCTATTCCTCCAGATTCTGTGTTGGCAAATGTCTATACCTTTGTATACCTACACAGATTTGATTGATATTAGATAAATAGAAGGACAGATACATAATTTGATACATAAATGGGCAAATAGATGTACTGAGAGTCACTTGTTTGGATCATCTGAGTTCCCAGTCACAAAAGCTAGGAATAACAGCCCAAGGTGGAAGTTGCTCATGTTATGCTCTTAGCCATCACTTTGTAGTGAGATACTATCATGTTATTGTTTTATGGGTAGTTAGATACCATAGTTTTCCAAAGAAAAGATGTGAAAGATATTACACTGCCTGTCAGCTACCATCACTCTTACTTTAAGGTGGGGCTATATTAAAGTCAGCATCATAAAGTTAATGCTAATAAACAACACTGAAATAATCTAGTTTATTCCAAGGTCCAGAATTATTCATTGCTTAGCCAGGCCACTTCAGCTCACATTTGAACAATGTTATGCTCAAATGAAACTCTTAATTGGAAGGCAAACAAGAACTGCATCTCCTCTACATTATATGATGATGAGAATACCTATAACTGCATAACTACAAAACTAGTTTCCCTTGTTACTTAAATAGCTTTACCTTTATGATCAGTATAGTGTGTTCTCATTCTCTAAAACATCCCTGTCCTGTAGTTTTAAATTATTTCCGGGGTGTAGCACTACATTTTTTCATATTTCAATAAAGATAAACTATATATCTTTTCAGCATAATTTGGTCTTTAGAAGAGTAAAAGCAACCATCCTTTAGGAAACAGAATACTGTGAGTATTGAATTGCCATTAACTTATTTGCAAATAATACTACAATATGTCATAGCAGGTAGCACAGTTAAACAGAAGATAACAGTTCTATTTTATAGTGTTTGATACACCAGTTTAGGTTTCAACTATGGTGCACTTTGTGTGTCGACTGCGTTATCATCCCTTTCCCTACATGAGTTTTTGCTGGATGCTAGAATTTACTTCTACATCCTGAAGAGATGCTGTAAATGAGGTGCCAATCTGCTAAATTACCCTTTGGTAAATGTGTTCTGTTACTGTGTGTGTGTGTGTGTGTGTGTGTGTGTGTGTGTGTGTGTGTGTGTGTGTGTGTGTGTGTGTGTGTGTGTGTGTGTGTGTGTGTGTGTGTTCATAGGTTGCTACTAGGCTATTGGCCCTAGGGCCTATACAAGCATAGCCATAACAATTCTCTGGCTATTTCTTCCCACAGTATTTACTTCCCTGGACCCCTGTCTAGCAGGGTGACTGACATGATCCCTGGGGTGAATTTCCTATCTCCCATTCAATCATCAAGGTTCCTTTTGAAGAGGGCCAAAGAGGCGCTCTGCTTGACATGTATGGGCAGTCTATTCGAGAGTAAGAGGAGTCTCTGAGTCAGGAACCTATCCCTCCAGCAGGTTTTGTTCATTGTGATGACAAGGTTTAGATCCCTGGAGCGTGTGGCTCTGAGGGATTGGGATTTCTTTAAGTGTAGCATGTCCAACAGCTCTGGGTTTGACATGGTCTTGTATGTTAAGCAGAGCTCACCTCTGAGTAGATGATATGCGACAGAGTATAGATGGAGTTTTTTTAGATGGTCAGCATAGGGTATCTGCTTTAGGCCTGTGATTCTTTTAGTGAGGTATTTCTGTGGCCTTTCCAGTTGTTGTAGATGGCTTGAGAGGTACAAACAAAATGGGGCATTGTATTCTATAATGGGTCTAATGAGGGATGAGTAGAGTGGGACAATGACCTCCTTTTTTCTGGATGAAAAGCCCTTAGTGATGAGGTGTGCCACATAGAAGATTCCCTCACTGTTGTGGAGATGTGGTTATTGAAAGTGAGACCACTGTCCACCTGTGTCCCTTAAGTCTCTTATCACACTTTCGGTGTTTAGTATACTGCCACCTATGTGGTAATTCATGGGTACATGTTTTTTCCAAAGGGGAGAACTATACATTTCTTGGCACTGAGCTTGAGCCCATGGCTCTGGCACCAAGCATCTGTTTCTGTAAGGCCCTTTTGTAGAATATCCACATAATTTGTGAATTCAATAATGGCTCCCAGTTTGCAGTCATCTGCAAACTTTGTTAGCCAGATTCCCTTAGTGTTGACCTGTACTTCAGAGAAGTAGATGCCAAACAAGAGCAGTCCCAGGACTGAACCCTGAGGTACTCCATTTGTCACTTGTCTGGAGCTGGATTTGGAGTCGGCTACTTTTACAGTGTGGGTTCTGTTAGTAAGTCAGTTGACACCCCATAGAGTGACGTAGGGATTAATGCCCAGCTTAGTATGTTTATCTATGATTCCAGAGTGGGAGATGGTGTCGAAGGCCTTGGTGAGGTCCAGATAGGCTGTGTGGACCACCTTACCCTTGTCCACAGCTCTGGAGACTGATTTGAAGAAGTCAGTCAGGTTCAGGAGACAAGATCAGCCCTTCACAAACCCAAACTGCATGGGTTCCAGTGTTTGAAGGTTGCCGATGTCTTTGTTTATAAGTTCCATGATAATACATTTCATGGCCTTGCAGATCGGGCTCATCAGACTGATGGGGCAGTAGTTCCCAGGATCCAAGGTGGATCCCCCCTTGTGGAGTGGGATAACTGTAGTTGTGCACCACTCAGTGGGCACATAGCCTGAGGTGAGGCTATGATTAATCATGACACTTAGGTGAGGTGCCAGTTCATTTTGTAGTTCATGTAGTACACAGCCTGGGATGTCATCTGGTCCCATGGATGCTGTATTCTTAGCTTTGGAGAGTGTGTTTTGTACCTGTGTGGCCGTTATTACTGGAATTTGGCAATCTTTCAGTATTGAGATGGGCCCTTTAGGGGTGTGAGGGGGGGTGACGTTTGCACTGAATCGATCTGCCAGGATATTGGCAATATTCTTGGGATCAGTATATTTAATGACATTCTGTTGTAGCTCAGAGCAGATCTGAGCATTGCCATTTAGATTCTTGACATAGCTATAGAATGCCTTGTGGTTGTCTTTGGAATCTTTGGCAATTTTATTTTCATAACTAGCTTTGGAGGATTTTATGAGGGATATCAACTTCTTACTGAGGCTGGTAAGGGATTTTTTTGCATCCTGGGATTTTCCTCTTTTCTGCAACAGTTTCTTCCTTTTGTTGTAAAGTTTGTTTATGGCAAGGGCCCACCAGATTGGCTTCCTTTTTTTGGAGGAGAGTGTCTTAGTTCTATTGGGGATGGCACGATTCATGTATGAGTGGATGTGCTCGTACAGTGCCTTAGTGTAGGATTCAGCAGTTGAACTTTCAGTTCCCATCTGCATGGGTGTCATGAAGTTTGTCACTTCTGACTTGAGTAGCATGGAGTTGGCTTTGGAGATGTTTTTTATGGCAGTTTCCTTACTGGGCGGTGGGATGTGGATGCCAAGGGTGATTAGCTTATGGTCAGACCTGACCAACAAGGGGGTGACCATAGGTGTGGAGCATCGATTTCCCATGTTTGTAATGACCAGGTCTAGGATATTGGAGCCCCTGGTGGAACTAAGGATTAGTTGATCCAGGGCGTTGGAATTTATCCAAGAACCGTTGGGCAAAGGTGTTGATACATGAGTCATTTTCCCAGTTAATGGCAGGGTGTGTGTGTGTGTGTGTGTGTGTGTGTGTATGTACACCCTGCTATAAGCTGGTGCCCTTTTCAGAATAAGCTCCTTCAGTCTGTGCTCTTTCAGTACCAGGATAAGCTACAGCTCTGCTGTGTCCCTGCACTGGATTATTTAGATAACCAGAAGATAAATTAATATATATGCTACAGCATAGTACTATGTGCTATATAACATAACATAGAATGACATAAAGTAAAACAACACAATATACAATGTAAAATTGACAATAACACAAAAATAATGTGATAATTTAAACAATGCTCAGTGTCACCATTCATCACAGACACTGACTGAAAGACTTGTGCTTTTGCCAAGGTGGTTTTGGTCAAAAATATAGTAATCATTATAATACACAATGACAAATATGCTAAACTAAACATGAAACTGACTGCTATATATAGAAATGTTTTATTCTAGGAAAGGCTTATTTAATGAATAATTTCAGTGCATAGTTAAAGCATTTTCTTTAGATTTTACCATTAAGTATCGCATTCCCACTGTGATTTGGAGATAAAAAACAGAAGAAAAAAAAAATCTAAGCAAAAAAAATTACCCTTTTCTTCAAGGAAAATGTAGCTAGTATATATATCAAACATAGCAATACATAAAAGACGTAATCTTTCCTCATGATGGAGAGCTTCTTAGCCTCAGGTTGGGAACAAATTACTTTAATCAGAGCTTAAAATCTACGGGAAATAACTTTGCTTTCTCATATGCAACGAGTCCCTGGGAAGTCAGTTCAGACAAACTCACCTCTGGGAATTTATAATATTGTGATTAGGGCATAGATTGGATCTACACATCAAAAATGTGTTAGATTACTGAAATTTATCAAAAAAAAAAGCTTCTGATCATCCACGTCTGAGACAGGTTGCTGTAACACCATAGGACTATGGAAGATCAAAAAAGTCAAGAGCTATAAATCCTTATACACCCCATCTCTCTCATTATGCTTTACTGCAGAATGATAAAATATGCCTTTATTTTCTTTTTATTTTTGCAGTGAGTTAATTTCTTCTTCTGACATCTTAAGTACTATAAGATTTCTTTTTACATATTAATGTTCTCTTAGGAGCTATAAAGAATATTTTGTATTTTATATTTGCTCTCTCTCTACATATATATATATATATATATATATATATATATATATATATATATATATATATATTTTTGCACGGGAAATCTTAACATTAAAGATTAGGTATACTTTTTTTCATATATCTCAATGATGTACTATGCATATATGTGACATTACTGTTAATGGAAACATGCACAGAAGAAAAGTTAGCATTATACTGCAGGCTACAAATTGTATTCAGTTTTGAATTTCCTACAATTCTCAGATTCAGCATGCTTGCTGCAGTGTTACAGTCATATTCCACTTCAAAATAAGCATTGCCTTAGGCAGCTGCATGAACAAGAGTTAAAAGAAAGAGGCATATTGCTCAGTGTTCCAAGGAAATGCTTTTATTTCTTCTGAAAATGCCTTGTGTTCTTTTACTTCCACTTAAATGTCTCACAGGACTGATAGGTTGGGTATATGTTTAAAAATATGCCTAGAGCATTGCAAACTTCAGTAATACACTGAAACCCTGACAGTGTTCTGGGGCACAGCTATACTTCAATAATAGACTGGAAACCTGACAGTGTTCTGGGGTACAGCTATGGCTTTAGTAAGTTTCTGCAAAGGATTATTACTCGCCGATCTCTATTGTTGGGACAAGGGTAATCAATCAAATGCACCAGACATACTCTCAGGATCGATATTTCTGCTTATCTGAAGATGCAGCCTTCCACTTATGTAACTGAAGGATTATTAATACACAGACAGAGGACTAAAACTAATTCTGATCGAATTCTTTTAGCAGATGGTAGGACACTACGTCTGTGTGTAAGGGCCTGTCCTATTGGAAGGGGGACCTGGCAATCTCTTCATTTGTGCTGAGGAATTTACTACTTAGTAGAAGGTTTCTTATCAGTCAGACACTTTTGTCTTGATTCATCTTCCCAGCACAATGGAAGTAACAGGCGTGCAGGGAAACCATTACACCAGGGCACTTTGAGAAAAATACAATTTTGCATGTAGCATTCTACAAGGGTTTGCCATAAGAAAAATGTTAAAAGGGTTGGCATAACACAGAAAAGAAGAGATGTGGCAAAGATTAACTCTGCTGAGTTTGTAGACTATCACTGGTGTCTAAATAGTACAATGTTGTTGTTATACTTCTATTATTTCTTTTTTTATTTCATATGTTACACGGTCAAAATACTGAAGTGAACGAAGGTAATAACTGACAGCAAAGACTATAGGCCACTCAGCCAAGATATCCACTGTGTCAAAGTGAAACAGTGCAAATTTAAACACAATGATAGCATTACTGTAAAACATAAACTGCCCCAAACTCAAAAAAAAAAAAAAAACAAACAAAAAAAACAAATCTGCCTGAAATAACACAAAACTATCAGGTGGGCAAGTTCCCTTACACTGTTCCACAACCCGTAATGTATATATACTAACCCCATGATGGCATTTGCTCAGAGACACACTTTACGCTGCATATTTCTGGCATGCTTTCTCTCATTACCAGCACACTGCAGTACTAATGCAATTCATTCAACAAACTGGATTAGGTCAACCTTATGATATCAAGCATATGAAGGAAAACCCCTTTGTAATTTCAATACAGCTATAGGAGTACCTGAAATAAACTCATAACCTTCCAACCACAACTGAGCATTTAATATTTGTAATAGAAAATCATCTCCATCCAATCTTTCACTCTAGATTTAGTTTACCAAACAATCAAACAAACAATTACAACTTTACTATGAAACTAAGGGGTATCCAGCCCCCATGGTGTCGGTGACCTCAATAATGACAGTGGCAAGTACCCAGTCAGATTTTGTCTATTCCAAGAATAAAGAAAACTGTTTCATCAAACTGCAAATGTAGCTTAATACATGTAGTAGAAAGCTTCCAACCTTTTAATGTTTATACCATGCAAAGTCATATGTAATGACAACACAGCTGCACAATCCCTTATGTCAGAAATTTTAACAGTGATACCAGTGGGTAAACAATCAACCAAAACCAGTCCCAAAAACGAAGAATTACATTGAATCAGGAAGGTATTTTTAACTTTGATACCCTATCAACCATGGTCAGTTCCAAGCTAAGGAAATATACTGAAACAAAAACAAATGGCTAAAGCAACAGCTGTCACAGTCTAAAAAGGCAAGTAAAAACTGATGACAATGCAGTTAAAATGGTTGATCTCACACTAGATTGTAAGATGTTTATTTATTTTATTTACTAGGCTGTTTGAATGAACCAGAGTCTGTCCTCTGCAAAGGCCATGAGAGGAAAGCTCCACAACTCCAGTTTCAATTCCAATACAGTTATAGTATACTACAAAATTACAAGATGAGCTTTAGAGGGAATACTTTGCACATTCTTGCACACAACCTGTTACTCTGAGTAGATTTAAGATTTAAACATAAGCAGTCAAGGACACTACAAACTTTAATATGATAAAATTTGAAATAAATATCTCTGCATGTCACAGTTGCTCACATATATTGCTAATCAACAGTTGTACCCGCGGTAGTGGTGCTGCGGTAGCGTTGTCACCTCACAGTAAGACGTTGTCCGGTTTGATTCCCAGCTAAAGCATCTCCTGCGTGGAGACAGGCGTGAATGGGCGTACCTTCATTGAAGGCTGTGCATCAGGGCTGGTAACTCGGCATGTAAAAATCAACTACCAATCATTAGCGGACCGGAGTTCCGCTGTGGCGACCCCTAACCGGGAAAAGCCGAAAGACACAAACAAATTGCTAATCAACAGTTGTGCTAAATCTTGAGAAAGAATGATGGCAGAAAATATTGGCATGGCTATAGTAAACAGGAAAATAAATCACATTGTAGGTAAATAATATGGAAGGAAGCATAGGACCAAGGTTCAAATCTCAGTCTTGTTAAGTGAACTAAAATGTTCTGAAAGGAAATAAATTATATAAAATAAACAAAAGGGAATGAGAAGAGGAAATGAGTTACTGATATTCTAATAAAATACTGAAGCAGTTCAGAAGTATCTTATTTAACAATTGATTACTGGTAAAGAGCTCATTTTCAGCAGACACCTGGAGAGAAACATTCCAGGTATATGTCTTTGGAATGTGGGGAAACCCATGCAAATGTAGGTAGGATATGCAGACTCCACACGGAAGGCACTCTAGCCAAGAATCAAGCCAGAAAATCTCTTACTATGAGATGACAATGCTAACCACTGTGCCACCTATATCTGAAATAATAATGAATATTACATTATGTAGCAAGTTAATTAAATGTCATTTATTAAAATGTAGTGCAATTAAATACCTTGTCTGAAATGATGCATTTAATGAGAACACTTTATTTTTGAATAAAATATGTAGATGTTAAACTGAGAAATTTATGAATTGTAAAGTTTAACTTTTCTAAGCATAATACAATAATAACTGTATTTAATATGAGCATATAATAAGACATTTAAAATTGTAGGCATGTAAAATTCATGGGTATAGCTAAAATGTTGCATGTTATCAAATTCACAATATTCACAGCCTTGAAGGAAGGTAATGTTGTTACAGTCATGTGCAAACATTTCTATGTCAATAGTGTTGCAGACAAAATATTGCAGTCTTATTGAAATCGGTTTCATCTAGTTCTCTAACAAAGTGAATGCTGCAAAGTTGAGGAATGACATCACATTTGCCTGAAGAAAGATATGCATATGTTTCTAGTGTTCAGTTTCTGCAATTGTATTTGTATGTGGTGATTCTTTTCATGATTGGTGTTATGCACTTTTCATACAGCATG
>NC_056726.1:973901082-973921082 GCF_019279795.1 Protopterus annectens | reverse complement strand
TGTGCAAATTGGCACAGTTTTTCATATTTAAGTAAACACATCATCAAACAAGTGCTAAGAAAAGGATCTTTTTGCTATCATGTGAAAAGTCCAGTATGGCTAAAAAAAAGTCCTCTGACACTATATGTTTATGCTGAACAGTTTTCATGATGTACGTGGGTGGTGCAGTGGTTAGTGTTATCGCCTTACAGCAAGAGGCTCTCTGGTTTGATTCTCAGCTGGGGTGCATTCTTTATGGAGTCTGCATGTCCTCCTTGTGTTTGTGTGGGTTTCCTCCCACATTTCAAAAACATGCATCTGGAGCATTTCTCCCCAGGCCTCTACTAAAAATGGGTTCTGTCCCAGTCAGGCTTTCCTAGTAAACAGATGTTAAATAAATGATATAATATCTGCTTGCAAAACTTTAGACAATAATATAATCTGGGTTTGTGTGTCCTGTACAATATAGATTATTGATATAAATACTGTGAATACTATGCTATCAATGTAAATAATACTCTTAGCTGATAAAATTGGTTTCATGATTATAATACCATCTTCTATTCACAAGAGATTTACATTTTATTTTATTTATTTTATTTAACATTTGTATACAGGGAAAGTCCAATTTGGAATGAGCAAAGTTTTCAGCGAAGGGCCAGGGAGAAACACTCCAGACGCACGTCTTTGTACATTTGTTTAGCTTATACTTTTTTAACTTTTTTTTTTTTTTCAGAAAATGTTCGGAATTCTAAGGGTGTATGTGGGCTGCTAGAGGTATAACATTTCGTATTATCTGTAAGGTGTGAGTGAGTTAGGAACTACCTTTCAGAAGTACTTATGTTTATAAAGATTGTCAAAAGAATGTCTAATGAATAAGAGAATATATTTTATGAATGTCCAATGCACTCTGATAGCTGGACAAAAACCTTCACTTTTTACTTTATATAATAATTTCCTCAGTTCTGCAGTATTGGCCATTTTTAGATGTAAGTGGAATTGTATTGTGATTGATGATTTAGGAGAGTTGCTTTTAACAAAGCAAGGACAGGTAGCTGAACAAATTAAAAGCACATTTTTTATTGTAATTCCTGGACAAGTGTGCAAACCAATAAGGTGAAATGTGTAGCATACTTACAGGTAGAGTAAGAAGAGTATGTATTTATTGAAGTCTTTGGATGATATAAACTTACCAGTCATGTTTTACAGGAAGTAGTTTCTCTTACTGCCTCTGACAATATCTTGCACTGACTTCTTAGTTTTCTATATAAATTTCACAATCTATTGAGTTCATACCCTGTTACAAGAATCATTTTACTTTTAAACTCACTTAGTATTCAAGGAATATCTGTTCTTCTTATTCTATAAGATTTAATAGGAGCTGTATCATTTAGTACATATGTCACATTATTGAATACAGTTAATATGTTGTCTATGTTGGGACTTCCGATAAAACATACCATTTATTTTTTTCTAATTAATCATTTCAGGATCAAGTTTTTTTCATCTGTGCTGGGAGCTTCCAATAGAACATACCATTTGCTATTTATTATTTGCTGATTAATCACTTCAGAATCAAGTTTTTTAGGTATTTCATTTGGAAGTCACCCCACGATTTTTTGGATTTTAGTGTGATTCCATAATACAAAGACTGCATGGTAGTCATTTTGGGAGTCTGCAATAAAATGGATATGGGTATGTTGGCTAGATGTCCCTGTACTATAATCCAGTGGTTACCATGCATTTTGTTGAACCTTGCTTTGATAGATAAATGCTAGGGGTGGTTGAGATTGTTCAACGTCTGGCAAGTCGTACATCCAATATCTTGAAGTCCCATTTCTTTGAAAAAGATGGGTGGAGATTGGGAGGGGATTATATTGTGTATTTGTTTGTATTAGATGTTAGGGTTAGGAAATGGGATAGGTAAGGGTATAGGTGTTGTGTGTTTTTGTGAGAGTGTTTGTATTTTACTTAGAGTTGGGGATATGTAAGGGGTTAGATTTTATGTTTGTAGTGTGTGTTGGTTCGTGTTTGTGAGTCTAAGTGTGTCTTGTGTAGTAGCAGTATTACAGGAAGGTTTATTTTAAGGTACAGTGGGGGTTAAGGTTGGAGGCAGGGTTAGGGTTAACATACATTACGGAGGTGGGCCCCAACCCTAACTCCACATTGTACCTTAAAAAAATCTACCTGTAGCTCTGTCACTACTTAGACAAATTGCAGGTTAGTGTTATGGGGGTAGTTTATTGTAAATATCTGGAAAGGAACTTAGTTTCCTTTTTCAATTTTTCATGAGTTTGAGGTTTAGGTAACTCAGCCTTATGTATGTTTGATCTTATTTTTGTCTGTGTATTTTGTTCAACATTAAGTTCAAGTATACATAAGGAAAGCAATCCAGACATTCTTTCCATCTGTACTTCCTTCATTCTTAGCAGAGAAATAGATTAGCTGAGTTACTTCATGTGGATTCACTGAACAATTTTTAACTGATCTGTATTAAATGTGTGGAGGGTCAAATTGTGTAATGTTTGATTGGTTAGTGACACTGGATGTCACTTCTTTATTTACATGTATACCCAATGCAGAAGGTTTAGCGATGCTGAGAGCATCTTTACTAAAACATGGTAAACATACAATTCAACAAATAGACTTTATATGCATGCTTACAGAAATGGTATTAGAGAATAATATTTTTCTCTGTGAAGATTCTTGTTTTTGGCAAGCAGCTGGTGTTGCTATGGGCACCAGCTGCGCCAATACATATGCCAATCTAGTAATGGATGAATGGGAACATCAGTTTATCCATATGAGAGGAGATCAATGCATTAAGATGTGTAGGCATTTTGTGGATGATCTCTTCATTGGCTGGAAAGGAAATAAGAAACAGTTAAATGAGTTCTTGTCTGACATCAATAGGAGTAATAGTTTTTTACACTTTACGATGGAGAAGTCTAGGGAATATATTAATTTCCCAGACATCACAGTAATGCAAAGGAAAGAAGGAATCATCACTAAAATGCATAGGAAAGAATGTTACCATCCTTCTTATTTAGAAAGAAATAGCATGCATCCACCACACATATTTTTTAATATAGTGAAAGGACAAGGCCTAAGGGTATCACACCTTACAAATCAGGATGAAGATTTTGATTACACCTTACAAAATTTGAAACTGGATTTTGAGAACAGGGGATATAGTAATCAAGAGATAGAAGCAGCTTATGCCCAGGTCAAAGTAGAAAGACAAGGTAGAGGTAAATCATACTATTCTAACAGGGTACGGGTAAAGGCTGATGGTTGGGAGAGTGGCCAGGGGTTGGGAGGGTGGCCTAATGGTTAAGGTGTTTGCCTTACAAACACAAGGTGCAGGGTTTGAGTCTCACAAGGGATAATTGGCTAGGCTTAAAATGGCTCGCAAGAGCAGTTAGCTTAGTACTAATCTATGAACCTATGAACCTATGAAATAAGGGAATACAATAGAGTTCCAGTAGTCATCTCCTATACACAGGATGTTAAACAGGTAAAGGATATTTTTAAAAAGAACTGGCATATTTTGTTATTGAATGAGGAAACCAGAAATAAAGTGGGAGAATATCCCAAGTTTATTTATAAGAACATGATGAATCTTAAACAACAACTATGTTACCCTAAGACAGTTAGACGATTAGAAGTTATCGATAGGGGTACAAGAATGTCTGGCAATTGTAATTATTGCCAGTATATAGATACATCTAGATTTTATAGACACCCAGAAACAGGTTTCCTATGGGAGATTAGAACACAAGTGAGCTGTAACAGTAGGAACCTAATATCCTATAATGTGCTACTACCCTGTAATACCAATGCAGAAACCCTTACCATCAAACTCCAACTTAAGAAATCTAAATCTATTTATATAATTTGTACCTACATTCCTCCCAGAAATAATATTAACACTCTTGAAAACATTCTTAGTAGCCTTTCCACCATGCTACCTCAAGAAATATTTGTACTAAGTGATTTTAACATTGACTGGACTACCTGTAGCTCCCCCAATCCTAACACCCACATTAATCTTTATGGTTTCACCCAAATAATAAACACCCCCACAAGAATCCACAAACCTAGTAATAAAGAAGCCACCCTTGACTGGATTCTTGTAAATAGTCATCCTGAAACCTATATACCAGGAACACTTCGACGACATTAGCGACCATGTTCTAACCTATATAACAAAGCAAAAGACTCATAGTCCTACCAATAACACTTTTATATCCTTTCATTCAAAAAAACACTTTCATGCAGAAAGCTTTCAAAATGAACTAAAGGCCTGTAACTGGTCACCTCTGAAGCAACTCAAACTGGATGAAGCAGTTTCCTACTTTAATACTAAATTCCTACAAATCCTAGATTTCCATGCCCCCCTTTGCTCCTCCTGACCTAGGACCAAAACAGCTCCATGGCTCACACAGCAAACCAAGGAAAAAATGTTCCTACGAAACAAAATATGGGCCAAATGGAGAGCCTCTAAGAGCTCTGCAGACCACCTATTCTTTAAACAGCTAAGAAATGCAACCAAAAAGGACATTATCTTAGACAAAAAAAACTATTATTTCAACCTTCAACAATCTCACGCTAATAACCCTCAAAAGTTCTGGGCAGGCATTAACAAACTTCTCCAACTAAGTCATACCAAAACTCCTGCCCCATCTTCAATTCCTCATAATAATCCTTTGCAAATAGCTGATGCCTTCAACAATTACTTCACTGAAACTATTCAAGCCCTTGCAAAGACAATACCTCCCATCTCCCCCAGCCCCTTACAAAACATAAGCAGTCAAGTGCCCTCCTTCCATATACAACCTGTACCAACATCCTTTATCTGCAAACTCCTTCATAAACTCAAACCATGTACCCCTTCTGCTGACTGCCTGCCAGCAGAATACCTTCAAATAGCTTCCAAAGTCATAGCATAGCCCATATCCATCCTTATAAACCGAACAATCATAGAAGGTAACATCCCATCCATATGGAAAGTCTCCCACATTATCCCCTTACATAAAGGTGGCAAATCCACTGATATCTCCAATTTCCGACCAATTGCATTACTCTTCCCACTGGCCAAAATAATGGAAAAATGTATTCGCCATCAACTGCTTCAACACCTGCTCCACAATAACTTACTAGTCAACTGCCAACACGGCTTTAGGCTCTTTCATAGTACAACTACCGCCCTACTAACTTTTACTGACTGCATACATAGAAATCAAAATAATAACTCTCTATCTTCTGCATTATTCATTGACTTATCAAAAGCCTTTGATATGGTTAACCGCAACTTACTGATCAGTGCACTAAAAGCACAATCTCTTGACCCACAAGCAATAATTTGGTTTACATCCTATCTAGTAAATAGACAACAAGCAGTGCTCTGGGACAATAATCTCTCCACACCCATCCCCGTAAACATCGGAGTCCCTCAAGGCTCTATCCTAGGCCCTCTTCCATTTTCCATTTTTATTAATGATTTAAATACTATTTTTCCTCAAGCCACCTGCATACAATATGCCGATGACTCTACTTTAATCTGTACTTCTAAATCATCAATCTCTCTTCAGATGCTTACTCAAACAGTATTTAACACTGTTGAAAACTGGTTTACCGCCCATTGCCTCCTCCTATACCCCAAAAAAACAAAATTGTTGCTTTTTGCTCCCACCCAAAAGTCTCCAGTGACCAACTTCACAATTACCTCTAACAATGGAACTGCTATTTCCCCAGATACTACCACATGTCTCCTGGGCATCACTATAGATAACAACCTCAAACTAGACTCCCTGTATAGAATCAAACCCTACCTCACACCTCTAGCCAGAACTACCATGGCCCAGACTTACCTCACTTCTACCCTATTCTATGCTTCTGTTATATACACCAGTCTATCAAAACACAATCTAAGCAACTTGAAACTAGCTATAACAATATAACAAGATTTGCCACTGGTACCCCTTTTAGAACCCACCACTGTCACAACCTTAAACAACTCGGATGGTCAGAACTACATAACCATCTGCTGTATAATCAACTGGTGATCATATAAAAAATTCTTTATCACCCAAATAATACCCCAATCCTCTCTAGCCTGATCTCCCCATATAAAAATCTTGCAAGACTTCGTTCAGCAAACAAGTTACTAATTTCCAATATCAAATCTAATAATAAAGCTGGGGACTCACTTTTTGCTAACGTTGTGGGCAAAATCTGGAACAAGCTTCCTAGGACACTCACATCTCTCTCATCTACATCTCTCTTCAAGAAACACCTCAAAGAACATCTGAAAACTCATTGACTTTGTCCCTCTTCTAAACCTGACTGAACCTTACTTTTCCCCCAATTTTCTCTTCTTGCTATACTCCTTCCTTCTTGACCTTGTCCCCTCTGCAGCATTAATCTATAGAACCTAACTTTATTCTAGCCCTTGTGTATTTATTTTACTACCTTTCTCACTTTTCTCCCTCTTTGACTTACAAATGACAACACTAGAACCTTAAGTGTACCTGTACTTCACTGTAACTTAAACCTATGCAAAGACTCTATGCTACCATTCTTCTTCTTAGACACAATTTTTATTTTGTATTACAAACACTATTATTTCTCTTATGCAGCTGAACTTTAGTTCATTTTTAACTGTTGCATCTAGTAATTTTACTATGTTTGGAGCCTATCTCCCTGTGAACATAGTCATGTTTTAAGTATTGTATTTTGTAAATGTTTAATATTTTTGGAGCTTAACTCCCTGGGCCTCTACTGAAAATGGACATGTATCCAGCTAGACTAGCCCAGTCAACAAATGTAAAATAAAAAATAAATAAAATAAATATCTGGCTTATTGTACAATTTGTTACAGATTCTATGTGGGTAAAATGAATCGCCAACTCAAAGAGTGTATAAGGGATCAACTCTATTGTACTAGGAAGGGGGATGACTATTGTGCCCTGGCCAAGCATACTTTAGATACGGGTGAGGACCATACTTTTAAGTTCCAAGTCTTGCAGGTACAACAAACTAGTGAAAGACTGGGGGGATATAGTTAATGATACAGAATTCACAGAGTTGAGATGGATTCTAAGGCTGGGAGCACATAGAGGTTTAGGTCTGAATGACATGGTACCCCTGATGCCAGTCCTAAATAGGAAGGGCATTAGGAAATAAAACATGAAACATTTTCCTTAATGATGCTCTTGGTATGGTTTAGATGTGTTGTTAAAGAATCTTTTAATGAAATAGAAATGTTATTAATGTGTCTTCCCTTTCCCTTTTTTATATATATTCAGATATATTTTCATATATTTTTGTATGTTTCTTTAAGAGATTTTGGAGGGAAACCTAAAGTTTCTTTTAACTGATTAATTGTTATAGTATATATATTGAGAAGATGAGCTGTTATTTTATCTTATGTGTCTGATGAAGTAACTGGTTTTCGAAAGCGCTAACACAATAAATTTTGGAAGTTTTATTCATCATTTTGCCTCCATTGTTTAGATTTTTTGCTAATAATTCGTGGTGACTTGCTCATGCTCTTTGGGACTTTTTTGCAGAGAAATAGATTAGCTGAGTTACTTCACGTGGATTTGTCGTGCCATAAGCAGAGAGATTTTGGGTTGAGTCAAGGTTTAGACCATCATAACTATGGTTTGTGTTCATGAATTGTCAGCCATCCATACTAAAGTCTCATCAATTAGCCACAGAACTTGTTTTGGTGGAATGGCTGCGCTAAAAATTATTACTGGTTTATAGATTCCTTGTGGTTTAATCTAATATGACTGAATATTTCAAGGTATGGTAACTGCAGTTTAATCATAGAGATGTTAATGCTTTCTTTAACATAGATCATTTCCACCTGCTCATTTACGTGGGTAGCCTTGTATGAATAATGAGTACCCATTCCAGAAACCTTCATAGTGAAACTATGACACTTCAGTTATATTTTGGTGATTACAACTACAATGACTTGATAAAGATAAAGAAATACCTAATGCTAGTTGATTTTGTTGCAAGTATTGAATACATTTTAATGGACTGTAACCTCATATCTGATGGTCACACCACTTCAAGTAGGAAGGATAGAGGTTGGTCAAGTATAGATGGATGAGATGTGGTAGGATCTTCTGGGAACTGTGTCAAGGTTTTTTTGTGCTAAGAGGTGAGAGCTATGGTGAGAAATGAGAACTGAATTCTGTATTCCCCCATTATTGGCTTTGTCCAGGTTTTTTTTGCTAAGAGGTTGAGAGCTATGAGTGGCAAGTGAGAACTGAATTCCGTATTCCCTTATTATAGGCTTTGTCCAGGTCTTTTGTGTTAAGACGTTGAGAGCTATGGTGACAAGTGAGAACTGAATTCTGTATTCCCCCATTATTGGCTTTGTCCAGGTTTTTTGAGCTAAGAGGTTGAGAGCTATGGTGAGAACTGAATTCACTAAATGGTAGCCATTTAAGTTTCAGTCTTTCAATTGTTCAGGAAACTCTACAAGCAATCTCCCCCACAATACATTTTGGCTTTTTCCAGATTTCTTATTCTGCAAAGTTGAAAGATGTAGTTGAGTGTCAAATGGATTTTACAATTTTACGTGGAGCTGAGAGCTTCAGGGGAAGAGAAATTTAGTGTTGCATATGCTGTGTCTGCTTGCATTGTTGATAGCATAACAGGTTAAATACTTGCCTTTGATGCAGAAGCTTGTGGGTCCTACTCCCACAGTATTTAGATGCATTGCTGATACTGTACTCTGTTATTGTACTTTTTAAAGAGGTGGTGTAACAAGTCAAGGGTGTAGCTACAGATATAACAGAAGTGAGAAAATATCATGCACAAGAGCATTTGTGCCTTAGTGGAAAGAGCAAAAAATATCATTAACCCAAATTCAGGAACAGAAAATCATAATTATGTTCTGTGCTATATTATAAGAGAAATATTTTTAAACAAGTACAGTATATTTCCCAGCATTCAAGATAAAAATGCAAATTTTCCACTGCAGACAGTGGAGAAGCAAGAATGGCCAGTTAACTGCACCTGGATTACAAAGATAGTTTTGATGCTTCAGGATGAATGTAGGAGAGGATCTGTCAGTACATGGACTAAAAATTGGAAGTCTTAAACCATGCAGTTCACCTGGTTTATTTTGTTGTGCATTTACAGCTATTGAGTTAGTCTGATAACACATATCAGAGTAAGTCAAGCAAAAAACTGAAATTAAAAATAAGTTCAAGAAGCTAGTGTGTGTGTGGAACTAGACGTTTATGATGGAATTGTTCTGAATTAGGCAGTTTTGTCATTATTGCTTCATGCATTTTGTTTCATTGCCTACTGGAAAAATGTTCAAATGATAAATTTAAAATGCGCACTAAGTCTAACAAGTGTGCTGTATTATACAAGGAATATAATAAAGTCAGGAAGGTGTATTGAAGAACACTTGTATTTTTCTTGTTTTGTGTGCAAGGGTTCTATAATTTGAAAACAGCCCAAAGGTAATCTTTATCCACCACTGGCCAGCTACATTTTCTTTGGATGTGGTGTGGGTTTCAATGCTGTTTCAATGAATGTGAGTTTCAAGGGCAGAGAAGTTTTAATGCTAAGTCTGTTTTCATTGTGAGACAGTATTGCTTTGTTTAGCAGATATCTATTAGTGTTTGTGCATTGTACTATAAAATGTAAAAATAAAATCCACATAACCATTGTAGAAGTAAAGCAGTATGCACATTAGTGTTTATGCTAAATAGGGTGAAATAGCCAGGTAATGGGACATTGGAATGGCTGCAGGGGGACTCTGGTGCCATATTTTGGTTGTCTGTTCTTCAGTTTGCATTTGAAAGTTGATATCTCACAATTCCATTGGAGTGAGCGGGGTTACATAATTATGTATGCACATTTTATGTTAATCAGTGTGGAGATTTGTACCAATTTTTCATGGGCCTTGTCCAGATTTTTGATGTTTCCAGGTTGGGAGGTATGCCACTGGGGCCTTTTTAAGCCAAGACATGTATCCCAAATTTTTGACATGTTCTGGTACCCTCAATAAGTGTAAACAGGGGCCTGGGAGATGAAACATTTACAGGCTGTCTGTGTCCATTACAGACATAGGTGTCAAACCAGGGATGAAGTTCCTGTGCCCCATCCAATTGTCCAAGTTGCACTTGAACTGGGTTATGGAGAAACTCTGCTTCACATGGATGAAAAGCCTGTTCTAGAGACAAGGTAGTCTCTGGGATACATACTTATCGCTCCAGCAAGTCCTATTTATATCACAGGCAAGGTTTAAGTTTTTAGACCGGTTAATTCTGGTGCTGTTTGTTTTGTGGATATGCAGGAGGCCCATCAGGGTGGGTCTGACAATGCTTTGTATGCCAAGAAATGTATTCTTTATATTACCAATAAAATAAGTAACACATATTTCAGTGGAAGCCTATACTCTTCAGTGTGTATTTTTTCTTTGTAACAATACAAGACTGACATATGTTGCTCTGTGGAGAATAATGTTTGACTAACATTTCAGTAGATGCATAGCTTTTACCATTCTCTGTCTCTTAACTGCACACAGCACTGATATTATCATCACTAGACACTTGTGTTTAGTGGGTTTATTTGGTTAACAAATAAAACAAAAATGTATATAAGTTTAATATTTATAGACAAGATTACCAAATGCAGACAGGAGCATTAATAAATTCAAATGCTGTGCTTCTACAGCTGTGACAAGCAAACCCGAACAAGCAATGTGTGCGTACTAATTTACAGAAATACAAAAGCAAGGAAAGTGTCCACAGACACCTGTTAGTGCCCGTGGACATACCTCTCAACCTCTTAGAGCAAAAAATATGGACAAAGCCTAAAATGATGGGGGACAAATAGGGGCAAATTTTAAATATTGCTCATACAAAGTTAGAAAGTTGATAGAATAATAGGTTTTGCATTATCATGAATATTCTGAAGGATGTGGAGTCTTAAACTCAAATGTTTGTCATTATAATGACATCAATCCTCAGCTATTTGCCAGAAAAGTACAGATTTTAGGAGGAACACATCAAAATATGAGGCAAAAAATCTGGACATTCTGCAAAAATCTGAAGAGGTGAGAGGTATGTCCGTGGAGCTTACCTCTCACCTATTCTTGAAATGTGTATAGATAGTTGACTCATATATTTTGGTGTGTTCATCCTGAAATGTGTACCTGCCTGATTCCGCGGGACAAAAACATTAAGCTAATGCAAAACCTGTTTATCCTATCAACTTTCTAAGTTTGTAAGGGCAATACACAGATAATGGTGCAGAAAGCAATGTGCAACCCCCTACTGTAAATAAAAATAAAACACATATGTATTTTTTTTCTGTCCGCAATAAAGTTTAAGCATAGGTGAGCAGGAGAGTGCATTGCTCAGCCTAGCTTACACATCCCAATGAGCTAAATACAAATATATGGCAAAAACAGTGTAAAGTGAACTAGCATAGTGGTTACAGCTTTTGCTTAACAAGCTGGCATTTGTAGTTCAAGTCCCCATTCAGTCCACTCATTTTTATCAGTTAAAAAGCACACAAATATATTGTGTTGTCAGTAGGTAGTGAATAATATATATATTTGTTAACCAAGGTAGTGTAGCAGGTCCAAATGTGAGGTGGCAGTGTAGTACAGATGTGAAACCCCCATAGAAACACAAGTGTCCCATACAGCATAGCCACAAAAGAATGTATTGCAATGAAAGCAAATAGGGAATGTTATAGAAGGTAGACATACATATAATAATATCTCATTTATGAGGAATCAACCTCACAATGCTGATAATCTGCAAAAGGGTTGGGAGGGTGGCTTAATGGTTAAGGTGATTGCCTTACAAACACAAGGTGCAGGGTTTGAGTCTCACAAGGGATAACTGGCTAGGCTTAAAATGGCTTGCAAGGGCAGTTAGCTTAATACTAACCTATGAATCTAAGGAAAGCTGAACAATGCTAACTTGTGCTCAGCTATGCTTAGCCAGTATAAGCATTGCTTAAATGTAATTCTAAGCAAGAAGTAGCATAGCTAAGCAGATTTGAGCACTAGTAGTGCTTAGCATCTACCCCTTTAAGCAATGCATATACCAGCTAAGAGGGTTTGCCCGGTGCTTAGCTTAGCTTAGCATATTCAAAACTGTCCAATCACAACAAAGGATATGAAATCGGCCATATTTAAACCTTGCAGGTGGGAATACAGCTCATATCCGGTTGTAGCTCCCCACTGTAGAAACTGTGGCTGGTGTTGGAGAGGGTGTGCGCTTTTGGGCACAGCACTGAGGCATACAGGAGGTCAGAGTCATGGTCAGGCTCCTTGTAAAAAATATGACATGAGACTGCTGCAGGACCAGTACCAGGGCTCCCAATACAAAGTGGAGGCCTGGGAAACTCTTGCCCATGATCTCACCAGTGCCACTGGCATCCCTTGGACTGGTGAGCAGGTCCGGCACCACTTTGCTGACTTGAAGCAGAGGAAGAGGGAGCTTTTTGACCAGTGGGTCCAAGATGCATGGCAGAGGGATGTCCCAGGAGTGTGTAAGTATTAATATCAATAACGGTTTACCAAAGTCTGGCCTGTGTATGTGAAGGTTGGGTATGTATAAATGTTTCTCTATCTTCTTTACAGCTCCAGCTGAGTGAGCTGTGAACCAGGAAGCCCATGCAAGCAGGCTGCTAAGGCTGGTGAGTAACATTCTAGCTTGTAGTATTCATACCAAATAAATATAAAGGAATAGGATGTCACCTTGCAGTATTAAAAATAGGCATGGTTTGTACTGAATAAACCAGACAATATTACAGTAATAGTCTCATATAGATAACTGCCTATCAATAAAATTCAAAACCCTGGACTGATTGTGTTTACTTTGGTATTGTATGACTTGAAATGTGTACAGGGTATGCACAGCAACTATAGCTCTAAAAGCATTAAACAATCAAGTCTCATATGACAAAAGTTAGTGCCTTTGTAAGACACGAGATTAACTGATATGAAATGTTTCATGCTCCAAGATCTGATATCTGAATAGTAATGTTGTGTTAACCACTGTTTTCCACACTGTGCTATGTCAAAAGCTATGTATAGGAATGTATGCATAAGAATGTCATAATTACAAGGTCAGATTGTACAACCAAGAGAGTATTAGACAGAAAACATTCAAGGAAGAGACAGTAGGTTCTCAATAGCTTGCTCTGATGAAACAAAAACTTTTGTTGTATTTTATGTACAAACAGGCACAATTTGAATCCTGGGAGTGGTACTAAGCGGTATACATAATTTCACCTATTTTGTGAATATGTGTAGAAACAGTCAGGTAGTGTTTGCCAGGTAAGAAAAAGTATAAAGTAGCTATAAGAAGGCTGTAGTTATACTGTGTACAACACCCATGGTCCAACCCCAAGGCTGCAAATGACAGCAAGATCAGTACATACACCAAGTAGTCTCCCCCAAGAAATGTTAAAGTGTCATGCTGTCACAGCTACTGGTCCCTGCTGCCAACAACCAGGGAGATCGATAGAAATCAAGGCAAAATATGGCTGTAGCACACACACACACACACACACACACACACACACACACACACACACACACACACACACACACACACACACAGTATGAGTGCACATACGTAACACTGACTATAGGAATATTGGTAGAAACAGTCAGGTAGTGTTAACAGAAATTACCTCCACAGGTCTGTCAGATAAAAAAAGGTATAAAGTAGCTATAAGAAGGCTGTAATTATACACTGTGTACAAACATACCACTGCCCAATCCAAGGCCATAGGTTGTTGTAATAATACCTGTAGAGTTATGATTAGAGCAATGATCATTAAAGCTGTGATCATTGCAAGAATCTACATTTGTTAATTGACATCTCTCTCTCTCTCTCCCCCACCTTATCTTCACCAATAATCTAAACACATAAATGAATGGGTATGCATTTCACTAAACCTACCATTGGGACATGTGTCCTATTGTTCTACAAATATTGAAATGTTTTCCAATTAATGCTGCCTGTTCGAATACTATCACCGGTGGCCTGTTGCTATCAATGTAACCTGCATGCCGGTATAATGCCCACTGTGGTTCCATGTATGCATGTGTTCTGTTTGCTATGCAAATGTTCAAAATCTGTTGTTTTGGGTTAATGGGAATACTCATGTATGCTGTTATAACTAATCCTGGAATGTGTTTTTCATGACTAACCAACATGTTCTAAAACTGCAACACCATAGCATTTCTGGGAAGGCCGATCCCAGTGGATCTGCCTCTCCCACCAGATCTGGCTGTGGCACTGGACCCTGGCACATCTGGGACCCACTCCGGGACCTCCACCTTTGCTGGTCCAGAATCACCTTCGGTGGAACTGCCTCAGGGGATGAGGTTCATCCCCCCTGGTTGCTAGCACGGACAGGATCCGATCACCCGAAGCCAGGTCCAGTGTCTGATGTGCAGGGAGCTCCACAAAGAATTGGGAGATCTGCTACACCAGCTTGAGGGCCCACGTGGCACATTTAGAGGGTCAGCCTGCCCCTCCTGCTCAGCCCCGAGCACAGCCACCTTTGGGGCCTTGAAGGTGCAGTGGTGACTGCCAATGGGTGGGGACCTCAGTCCCACTGTATCCATTTGGGGGCTCTTGGGCTTCTGTTTACTAAACACCCCTCCCCGGCCAAGGTGTTTACCCTCCACATGTATCATATACTGCCCCGTATGCTGTCTTGTCTGTCTTGTCTGTCTTCCTACCCAACCTACCTCCCCAAATATACCTACTATCCTTCCCCAACATCCCACTCTCACCTTAAAAAAAAAAGGCAATCTGTTCCCAAAAAAAAAAAAAGTCCCCCCATACATAGCTGTCCATTTCACACATGTCCAGACTGGTCTAATTGGTTTCACAACACATTATAGTTGTCCTCACCCCTCTCTCAGGGGTTTGAGTGTTCATATTTACCTACAAATTCAGTATATATGCACAGCTGTTGCCGTAGAAGAAATGGACATCTATAGGCCTTCCCTACATCAATCCTGCACATCCCTAGCTATCTTTCATATTGTTTTTCCCTCTTTGTGCCCCCTTTTCACTACTTTCCTATCACCCTTTTTTTCTTTTCTTTTACAGAAATTAGCTTGGGGATAAGCGGGAGTAAGCAGTAGTAAGGTGGAACTAAGCTTGTTTGTACACTGCTAAGTGATGCCTACACAGATTAAGCACTTTTAAGGCTAACTGTATGTAAGCATAGTTATCTGGAGGTTAGCATTTCTTACCACCACTCAAACCCATGTAAACCCGCTTACAACTGCTTAAAAATGCCTTAATCACTCTGTATCCAACCGCCCTTGTTCTTCCCAGCAAAAAAAATAATCAGCCCTTGCATGTCTTGAACCCATGGCCCTCCACACTATAGCAACAGCACTTTCCCACTAATCTATCTGAGCCATAGTCAAGTTTTGAATATATATATATATATATATATATATATATTTATATATATATATATATATATATATATATATATATATATATATATATAAGGAGATGCATACACACACACACACACACACACACACATATATATATATATGTGGAAACATTAGTACATAATATATGTAAAGAGGGTCTATATCATAACAGCAAATGCTAAAAATAGTGGACGGTGTTATGTGAACTCAAATGTTCAAAATCTGAAAACAGCAAAAGAACGGATCAGCAATTTTTTTCCCAGGGAAAAAACATTATACAGTGAAAATTAAGTGAGGGTTTTGCCCCCCACACCACCCCATATGGGGGGCTGTGCCCCCCACACCCCCCAACTTAAATATACCAACTCTGAGATTGCAACACAGTGGAGAAAATAATAATTCCCAGAGAACGGCCCAGCGAATTTTTTTCCTGGCAAAAAATTTGCTGAGCTTCTCCTTTGCTGTTTTCGGACTTTGAAGTTCAATATATCAGTATTCACTATTTTTAGCATTCACTGATGAGATATACATAAAAAATATACACACATATGATATACATATAAATATATATATATAAATATATATATATATATATATATATATATGGAAACACCTTTTAACCTCGAATTACTGAAATGTCGAATTTCAGTATTTCGAGACTATACAGCCGAATGTTAAAAATAGCGAAAGGTCATAATCACGAACTTGAATATATGTCAAATTCGCGGTTATGACCTTATGCTGCGTGACGTCCGGGTTTGTGTTTTGATGGTCCGCGGTGCCGTGTGTGGGTGCAGGTGTTATGTCAGGTAAGTGTTTTCTAAGGGTTTTGAGTGGGAGTTAGAGTGTGTGTGAGTGTGCTCATGTGTTTGATGTGTGTGTGAGGGGTCGGAGAATGTGCGTGTGTGAGTTGGCTTTTGTTTTGTGTTTGTGTGATCTCAGAGTTAGTATATATAAGTAGGGGGGGAGTGTGGGGGGCACAGCCGCCCACATGGGGGTTGCCCCCTGCTTATGTGTGTATGAGTTGTGTATGTGTGTAGTTTTGTTTGTTTATGTTGTGATGTGGGTGTTGTGGTGTATGTGTGGTATAGTGTGTGCGGTGTTTTCGGTGTTGTGAATTTCGCAGTTTTTTTGTGTCGGTGTTTTGTGGATTCGGTTTTACAGTCTCGAGATACTGAAATTCGATATTTCAGTATTTCGAGGTTATAAAGTGAATTCATATATATATCTGTATGTACCTAAAACAAAAAAACAAAGCAAATATATATATATATATATATATATATATATATATATATATATATGGATCTATGTTCTTTAATTGAAACCGAACTTCCATGAACTGACTTCTGCGAAGTGCATTTTGTCGAAAATGCACTTTCGTGGAAAAATTAAAAGAAAATTAAACATTAAAAAACACAGTAAATACTAATATGTAGGGGTGGCAAGACCCCCACACTACCCTACTTTAATATTCTCACTCCTAGATCACACTACAGTGGGGAAAAGGGAATATTCCCTTATCCCCACTGTACCACAGTATACATTGATGAACAAAATGCACATTCACTAAAGTGGGTTTGATAAAGTGTGGTTTGATGAACCGTACTTTCAACAATACAGATAGGACCCACATATATATATATATATATATATATATATATATATATATATATATATATATATATATATACATAGTGCAGTCAGGCATTAGATCGATACTTTGAACCTCTTACTGCAACAAATCTGTCCAAAGACTGTCAAAATGGGGGTCAATGGGCCCAAACAAGGGACCTTTTTCAAATATTGCCCTTACCCCCCCCCCCAACAGCAACTTTTCTGCCTTGCAACAAATTAATAAGTCTTGCCAAGTCTTGAACCAGGGCCCTATAAACTACAATCTTATCATGGTAGCATTACACTATCTGAGCTCTACAAAACAGTAATGATTTTCCCAACATATCAGTTAGTACAGTCATTCAACAGTAGGGAAAGGAGTCTGTAGAATCAGTCAGGTTCTCTATATATACATGTATAGAGATGCATATATGTAAACAAATCTATATGTTTTATACATATATATATATATATATATATATATATATATATATATATATATATATATATATATATATATATATATACACACACACATATATGGGATCCGTCAATATGTTCGAAGTTTCACTACTTCGAACCACACCTCACCAAGTCCACTTGTTTGAAGTAGTGAAACTTCGAACATTGACTTCGGCAGGCACACTACAGCACAGAATGGGAATATTCCCTTTTCCCCACTGTAGTGCGATCTCACAGTTGGTATATTTAAGTAGTGGGGGTGTGCAGGCCCTCCCCCCTCCAGAAAACAATTTTTTGTTTTTTTTTGGGAAGCCTGGGGAACTAGACTTCAGCGAAAGTGCACGTTCATTTAAGTGGACTTTCGCTGAAGTGTAGGGTCTACTGCTCTATTTCGAAGAAGTGTATTTTTTCTGTAAAGAAGTAGACCAATATATATATATATATATATATATATATATATATATATATATATATATATATATGTATCTATATATATATATATATATATATATATATATATATATATATATATATATATATACAGAGAGAGATTCATCTAAATGTATATCTACATATATGAATACACACACACACTCATATATATATATATATATATATATATATATATATACATAATATGCATAAATATATCACAGCTACATAGACATGCAATCTGAGGGTCATGCTGCTGCACCCTAGAAGTCTAAATCTGAAAATGCACTCACTGGAAGTATTCCTTAAAATGGGGAACAATACATCTGGGCTGTAACAGGGACCTGCACTACAAGCCTATAACTCATTCCACACCTTTTGGCTGCAAAACTTGGACTGAAGCTCTAAAGGTGGTGGTATTTCCATATTCATAAAGGATGCACCCACCTTCACAGTGGTAGCCCAACATTTTGAAGCACAGATCCTGCATGTGTAGCTAACATTGTTAAGACAGTGGTTCAGGTTGTAGCCTGCTATAGGTCCCCAAACATGCCCCAAGACTTACACTTATGTCCCTAAACACCCTAGAGAATATTAGTGTCCAACTTAACACTCTCATACTGGTTGACTTAACTACCCCACCATTAACTGGGAAAGCTACTCATGTACCGATGCAGTTGCCCATCACATCAACCTGGTCCTTACTAATATGGGCGACTGTTGCTGTACACCAATAGTCAACTCCTCCCTTGTTAGATCTGACCACAAAGTAATCACCTTTGGAAATCCTCAGCCCTCCTACCCCCCTGCACAGGTAACCACCATGAAAAGCCTTTCCAAAGCTAACTTTGGCCTCCTAGGTGGAAATGGAGACTAGTTGCATGTCTGCTGAATCAAATAACAATGCACTATGATCACATACACAAATGCATGGATACCGTCATACCCAAAAGAACCAAGATCCTCACCTCCAAAAAAGGAAGCCAATCTGGTGGTCCCCAGCCATAAAGAAACTGTACAACAGAAGGAGGAAACTGATATGGAATAAGGTGAAGTCCAAAGACTGGAAAAAGCCCTTATCAGCCTCAATTAAAAGTTGAGATCCCTCATCAAATACTACAAAGCTAGCTGTGAAAACAGAATTGGAGCACATAAATAAAGACAACCACAAGACCTCATACAGATAAGTACTGAATCTCCATGGCAATACCAAGATTTGCTCTGAGCTACTGGACAATGGTACCTCCTAGACTGAGCCAACAAATATTGCCAATATACTGGCTGACTTATTTGAGTGCAAACTTTACCCCTCCCCCCAAAGGACCAGTCACAATACCAGTACACTGCCAGGCACCCAGTATTACTGCTGCACAGGTTAAAACACCACTGTCCAAGGCCAAGAATACAGCTTCTATGGGACCTGACAATATCCCTGGCTGTGTTCTACATGAACTACAGAGTGAGCTGGCACCTAACCTGTGTGCCCTGTTCAGTAGTAACAGCCTCACCTCAGGCTTTGTCTCTACTGAATTGTGCGCTGTTACAATCACCCCTCTCCACAAAGGAACAGTGACTACAGACCCTGGGAACTCCCACCCCAATAGCCTGACAAGTCTGTTATGCAAAGCCATGGAATGCATCATCATGCACCTAATAAACAGGAATATGGGAATCTGCACACGCAGGATACCACACAGTTTAGTTTTGTGAAGAATAGGTCATACCTGCTCAATCAACCTGGTCAACTTCTTGGAGTCAGTGACCTGAACTGTGGATGAAGGCAAGGTGGCACATACAGCCTACCCTGATCTGGCCAAAGCCTTTGATAACATTCCCCACTCAGGAATCATGCAAAAACTCACTAAGTTAGGCATCAACCCCTACATCACTAGGTGGGTTACAAACTGGGTCACCGTGTGAAAATAGCTGACTCCAAGTCAGACTGCTGAGGAGTCATAAGTAGAGTCCCACTGGATTCTGTCCGGGGTCCTCTCATGTTTGATATCAACTTCTCTGATGTCCATGCCAACATGAA